>NW_015544223.1:1053664-1071048 GCF_001515605.1 Sinocyclocheilus anshuiensis | reverse complement strand
ACCAGTCTTAACTTTTATAAAGAATATCTCTTTGGGTTTGAGACTTTAGTCTTTGCAACTTTAGGGATCATATCTATTCACGAACAGCTTGTAAGACTCCAATGAGAAAGGAAAACTCGAAATCGCATCATATGACCCCTTTAATGAAATATGTAGCTGCTTGTTAACCAATTTAGCATTAGATAAGTGCAAGGTAACATGTCCCAGTTAGAAAGACAGACCAGCTCCTGTATAAGTGAGTTCCAGCTTTGTTTTCAAGGTAAATAAATAGTTAAAATAACTAAATAGAGTAATGTACCTATCTCAGTTGCACAAATCTGGGGAGACGACAAGGAGGATGCAACAGTTTTTTACAAAAACAATGATAGAGAGTTTAAGATTAAAAACTTGTCTCGGTTTGGTTGTTTCATTCAGTAATGCCCAAAAAAAATCATTGCATTAGAATACAAAATAAAAAAAGCTAATTGGAGCATTTTTGGCAATATGACATGCAATGACTGTTGTCAAGGGGAACTTCAGTGGATGTAGTTCATCACATTATGGACACATTCCACTAATGTTTTGAAAAGTGTGATTGTGCTTTATTCTTTCTTTTTTTTTATTCGACATGCTTTTAGATTTAGTTTTCTCATTTTTGTGTGTTTTAAGTGACTGAACACTTTTTAGAGTCTCTGTTTGTTAACAATGCCTTTATGCCTCTAAGTAAGGTTCTTTCCTTGACACGATACAAATGGCAAAAATAAGTCCTCAAATCACAATGTTTAACATGAATCTCTAACATACATGCATACATACATACGATACAATACGATGCGATAATACACTATACGATACGATACAATACGATGAATACTGTGAAATTCTAGCAGTAGAAGTTGGGAAGTTGGTTGGATTTGCCAAAATTCCAGCCACAGCAATCTGTGTGCCCTCAAGTGACAACATCATCATTCTGGGATTCTGGGATGCCTGCCAAAGTCTGGTGATTGTTTGTTTAAAACATTTAAAGTGAATCCTCTGGATTCCCAGACACTGCAATAACGTGTTTCTTCTAAGTTTGAAGATGATAATCATGATTATTATTCAGTGTTCTCCAATTAATATATGCAGTAAAGTCTCACATTAATGACAAATACCTCCCAAAATTACATGTATTTTCACGTTCATAATACCGATTTGTTTTTATTATTATTATTTTATCTTTTTATTTTTATGTTCTAAAGAAAAGTTTGTAATCTTACATACCTACAATAAAAAAAAAGAATACAGTAAAGTTATTTTGTATAATAAAATGTCTATACAAGTAAATCAGATCATTTGAAATGGTGATGGTAGTAATTAAAAATGGCCTCGTAACATAAAAACAAGATTTACCTTACTATTATGTAATTATAGTACGCATGTGGGTTGTTGCGAAGAGTCGCCTTTTTACAACAGCGTGCAAATTCTCACAGCCTTGTTCCTTTCACACCACAATCCTTTTTTGTTCACTATTATGTTCTCCGACATTAATGAGGGAAAAAAGAGCACATTATAGGCATTGATGCTCTTCAGATGCGTGCTTGTTTTCTGTGTTTTCAACCATCTGTCTGCCATGACACACACAGAGCCACTGCCACGGTCACCCTTGCTGCCAAGACTATCTATTCATGAGACTTAACCAGGCATATGATGGGCTCAGAATACCAAGTGCAGGAGCTCCGGCCTCCTTCCCCCAGAGAGAGGGACACGAGAGCTGCATCGTTCTGCCGGGCCACACGAGGGACACTAGACGTGTTGCCAGGGCGACACGGTGGGAGGTCAGAGGGCCTGCGTGAGAGGTGAGAGAGACACAAAGGGATGAGCGAGAGTCCATCTGGACGAGTGACCTGACATAATTAGATATTAATCCTGCTCTGAGGTGCAGCAGGAGTGTGTAAGTGTATGTGTGTGATAGGGTGCATGAGAGCGTATGAGTGTGTGTGGCGCGCGGGGGGGGAGTTAAACTGAGGAAGAGAGAAAAAAGAGAGTGTTGTTCTTAAACACTAAGCTGATTAGCCAGGCCTGTGTTTGCTGTCGAGTTGAGCTGCAGTGGACCGGGCCCATCCATTGGATGTGTTGCAGGGTCTATGGGGAGGGGGGACAATGTTTCTGGTCTCATCTGTCTACTTGTTTTGTATTGACATTTGTTAAGGAGGAGAACTATGGATGGAGAAAAGAAAGAGAATGGTGCAGAAATGAGACGGGGTTCGGAAATGTCAGCGCTGACAGATGGTGACGTTTGATGGAGCTGGGCCGAGTGCCACGTTATTGTCAATCAATCGCTCTCGTTTCTTCAGAAACGCTACATATCTTTAGATGGAACAGAAGAGTTCTGGTTCTTTTTCGACAAGCTTTCTGTCAGGTGTGCCACGATTCATTCATCTTTGCATCCATCCACATGTCCGAACCTTACGTGATAAAGGCGCCTATTGATTTACCTCATCAAACGGATTTTGAAGAATACAAATTGGCTTTATATTTGCACAAAGTTGGCCTTCTTTGAGTTAATTTATGGCGTAACAACTTGGGTCACTTGAGATGAACTAGCTTGAGACATGTCATCCAATTTGTTGACCCTGAGGCCATGTTTAGTTAAAGCATCTGGGAGACACCAACTGTGACTGCCAACATGGATGGGGTGATTGCCAGTCAGAAGAGTCCTTTGGGTAAAATATATTAGTGGGTTTTAGTGCACCTGCTTATGTAAGGTTCCTTTTTATAACTCAAACAATCATTCAAGAAAGCTACTGTAGACTTCTTAGGACCTGAAAAAAATCAGTTGTTATTTACAACTGATTGCATTCAGAAAAAGTTGTGAACACAAAGTTCAAAAGAACCAAATTTATTTGAAATAGAACTCTTTAGTAACATTATAAATGTCACATTTGTTTAATGATATTGAACATAGCAACGTACACACTGCCCTGATAGGCCACGTGTCAGCTCACCATCCTGACTGATTAAACCTGACAAGTCGGAGTTGTGACAAGTCATTATCTGCCTAAAGAATTAAGGACTGTTCAAATATCTGTAATTCTGATATACCTCTTCTACCTCTAAATTATTGCTATGATGGTGCTTGTGATGGCCAAAAAACTTGGTACCATAGAGAATGAACACCAGATCATGACTATCACTCCCACTATCTGCTGTATGGAGGATGGACTGTTCTCTGTCTGATTAATTATAACAAATAATAAATAAATTGACCCACTTAATATAAGGTGTATTTAAAGGGTTAGTTCGCCCAAAAATGAAAATTAGTCCATAAATTACTCACCCTCAAGTCATTCTAGGAGTATATGACTTTCTTCTTTCAGACGAACCCAGTCAGAGTTATATAAAAAATTGTCTTTGATCTTTCAAGCTGTTTAATGGCACTCAGCGGGTGTTGCAGTGCATCAGTCCAAAAGAAGTTAAATAAAAAGTGCCCATCCATTTAAAAAAAGTGTCTCACACGGCTCCGTGGGGTGAACAAAGGCCTCCTGTAGCTAATCGATGCGTTTTTGTAAGAAAAATATCCATATTCAAAACGTAATAATCACTTTAATCTAGCTTGCGCCAACAGTTGTACACGGAAGCAGCTCTGGGCTGATGACGTATGAGTTCAGCGTTGCGCATGCGCCGGTGAGTCTCGTGAAAACCAACGTTTGTTAACAGGAGCAAAGGAAGCAAAGTTTCCTTACTTTAGCAAAGGAAAACCAGTCTCCTTTTGGCTTATATCGAAATCCTCCGACATTCTTCTTTACAAATCCTCGTTTTGTACTTCTAATTAGTGACCGTTGTTTGATTTTTGATCTCTCCCTAGGATGACTTGAGGGCGAGTAATTTATGGGCTAATTTTCATTTTTGGGTGAACTAACCCTTTAACTACTATGTACCTAAAAAAATGATACATTATACATATTGCGTACATACATGTTGTTATGCTGTGCTTACATTTAAAGTACCCGCATGACATTACATATGTAATCACACTGTACACCATACCCAACCCTAGCCCATATCCCAAACTCAACAGCAGCTAATGTAAGTCTGGTTTGCAGAACAACATGTATGCATGCATCAAATGTTTATTGTCTCTTTAAATGGTTTCCGATATGGTTTAAAAACTGAGATGGCTGACAAACATCTTTAAAATCACATAACTGGCATGTAAAATTAAAGTGCTCTATCACTGTACCAGTCTGTTTGTGTGCTCTTGTCAAATGGGATTTTAACGCACCTATAGTTTTGAAAGTGCAGATGCAGTCAGTATACAGGCAAGGCTGCTGCCAGGATCGCCCTTGATAGTGGTGAAACCTGTAGTGTTTCAGGAGGACCTCTCTGCTACTGTGAGCAAATTTGCAAAGTTTACACTGTATTCCAAACCTACGAAAAAGGGAAAAAAGATGTTAATTTAAAAGAAATGTAACGTTGCACATTAAATGTTTAAAACAACATAAAACACACACATTACACACACACACACACACACACACATATATATATATATAGTCTCAAAAGATCTGAAAAATACTGATTCAGTTGAGACGCAGATTTTTTTAAAATTATCATTCATTACGATTTGTTACGTCTTAATACATTTTTCAAAAGCAAACTGAATAAAAAAATAATGTTTTAGTAATCACATAAAAAATAACAGTGCTGGAAAAAGTTGAAGCACTTGAAAGCACTCAAAAGCATTTGACTGTTTCTGCCATAATACCATTGTTGCAGTTATTTAATGCAATGGCTCCTACAAATACGTGGTGAATGGTATGTGGACTAAAGGCGTTCTTATAACTTTATATCACAATATCCATCCTGGTTTTCACGTCAGCACTCTGTTATCTGACATCTATTGATTAATAACAGAATTCTGTACCGAATCTGAATGATTCTTACTAACTTAGATATCGCAGCGATATTGATAATTCTGCTGTGTATTCCCTTCTTCACCGGATCTCTCAACGCTCGCGCTGCGCTATCTAACGTTAAACGGTCCGGTACAGCGCAAACGAGCAACGTGAATTGGTTCCGTTTTCATTTTATTCACACTTTGATATTTCTTATATCCGACAGAAATGACAACTCGTATCAATTGGACTGTGCTGTGGTCTTACCAACGTGACTTATAATAAACTCTTCCCGTCTTTCATATTCGTTTGAAGCCAAAATCAAAAATAGATTACGATTAAACTCGCTACTTTAACGAGAATACTACGTAAATTAGACAAAATCAAAGTGAACATTAATGAACGAAATTGACACGTCTACAACACATAATCCACTTCTGTACAGTCTAACCGTGTATTTTGATGCACATCTTGTTAGCAGCTGAACTAACGCTATGCAGATGCTAACTCGCTGTCTGGGCTCGTTTTAAAATAAAACCAAGTGCTTCAGACCGAGTTTTGACTTGTAGGAACATTTCATTGCACTTTACATTCTATGTGTGCAGTTTATTTTCAATAATAATCTTAAAATAAAGCTTACCTCAAGTCCTCAACCAGGCGAAATCCAGTCCCTTTGATGGCGTGGCTGGAAGAGGAAACCCCGTGCAAAATACCGCGAAGAGAGACCACGCATGCGCAATAACAGGAAGTTTAACGGTCAAACCATGAAATCAAAATATTACGTTGTCTCAACTTATGTACTTACATTCACTCAACAAAGCAGTAATAAACATGCAGTTAAATCGTTTTTATAAGTAAACTCAACAATGTGCACCAAAATTTGTCCACTTGACTTACAATTTTAAACTGAGTTAACAATTTGCAAGTTGGATTTTTTACAGTGCAGTATAGTAAAAGCTTCAGTCCTTGGAATGCAACAATCCTGAACCGTGTATTAGGATATTGCATCTTTTTTTTTTTTCAGGTTAAAAAGTCTTAAGTTCTTTGGCATTAATATTCCTTGGCAGTTTTCTGAGCATGCAAAGAAATCATCAGACCTAATGGCTCCCATGGGATGAAAGCCTATATCATTACCGATGCCCCACTATGTTTACGAGTTGGCAGCAAGGATTGCGGGTTGAGGCACAGGCTTTCACCAAACATAAACTCGTGAAGATGTAGGAAAAAAAAGTTGAAAGGTGAATCATCAGACTACTTTTTTAACATTTATGCATCCAGTTTTTACTTTGAGCTTCAATACGGTGGTCCAGGTATAAACCGCTTTGCGAAGCTGTTGAGGTGCAGGTGTTATTAAAACCATTAACTGGTTGCCTTTGTATTTTTGTCACCGTTTGCCATATGTGTAATATTTTTGATAATTAAATAATGAATCAGTTTCGTGACACTCAGAAGTCTCAATATGTAGCTTCCTCGGAAATGTGTTGGTTGGCTCATGTTGCTTTGAAATGTGAGTTTTCCAAGGATTGTTTTGTCAGATCTTCCAATTAGCACGTACTGCAAATTGGCAATCAGACTACTGTGACTGAACTTTGTATCTGCATTTGTAATTAAAGTTTCAATAGCTCCAAGATTAGCCACTGTTTCATGCTGTGTGGTCCCATTATCTCGTGTACAAACTGTATATATTTACGTATCACAAGAGAACTGATGATAAATAAGGAGGGATGCCAGTGACACGGAGAAGCGGGAAGCTAGCTGTGATAAAGAGGGATTTGGGGGAGGATATTTGTGGAGTTTGCCTTCTAGTCTGTTTGTCAGAGCCTCATGTTTAGTGAAATGAGCCCTAATTATCATGATGGAAATAGCCATGGGCAGCGATAGCGAACAATAGCTAGCTTGTGCAGTGAGCAAGCGCAGAGCTAAGCGCTCTCAGCTGTGCTCACAATGTCAACCTATTTACCTGCTTGTTCATGCTTGCAGCCCCTGTGCTGGGAGCCTTGGTGTATTTACCCCAGAGATAGGCATGAAATATCAGCCCTAATTGTGGGCTAATACAAACCGTGTAGCTATCAGAGACAGATTCCTTAGTACAAGCAGAGATAAGAGTGTATTTGCACTCTCTGAGAGAGGAGAGTGGCAGATAGCAGAGGCTGTTTTAAATATAAATGGTCAGATCACACGTAGGATGGACTGGAAACATCACCAAAGTGAGCTGTACTTGGACAGCCTGTGCTTAATGAGATGTGTGTGGTAGAGTAGAGAGACAGACAGTTAGTTGAACCAGGGGACTTGTTAGAAGTTTACATGATTTTTTTTTTTTTTTTTTTTTGGACACAATAACATGGAAATACCATTATTTTTTGGACATATTTTGTTTTGTTGTAATGTATATTATCGTGTAAACAACATTTACCATGATTGACAGCCATTTATTTTATTTAATAAATATTTTTTTATTATTTATTTATTTTTTATTATTTTATTTTATTCCATTATTTACCACTATCATTAATTTTTGCACATATGTAAATTACTTTTCCATAAATTATTTTTTCTAGGATATTTGGATTTATTTGCTTTTACATATATAATAGAATCTCTAAACAAATTCAGTGGCTTTTAGTGCTCATATGTGACAAAGCAATTACACAGTGTTATTATTGCAATTTCTAATATTGGTTTCCTATTTTAATATACTTTAAAATATTTTTTTTTTTTTTTTTTTTTGATGCTATACAAGCGGTTGTCAATGAAAAGCCTGTCAACACTTTTCCTACATCTACACTGCTCACATTAACATTCACACAGTTTGGCTTTGAGCCCTCCAAGCATAAATCTCACCTTTGGGATCTAAGCTATTCCTGTCAGACTTCCTTTTGCTGTGATGTGTAAGTAATGTGAATTTGTTTTATATGCCATACATTTATATATGCCTTCAGAACTTCTTCATGCTGAGAAATGAGGGCAAAGGTATAGTGTAAGTAAATGAAACTGTAAAATAATGTTGGTCTGGAACTGAATTAAAATGCCCAAACATTTTCAGCTGCATGCATTTATTGCAATTAAATGCAAATGATGTAGATTTCACCCCCAAGAGTCTGGGAAGACGACTGCTCTGCTTTGTGGTTTTGCTCTGCTGCACTTGTTTTACAAGTAGACCACTGGGAATCATTTACACAGAGTGGGCACACCGAATGATTAATGACTTAATTAATTGAAAGGAAAAGACTTCTCTAGTGTTCTCAAATGGCCTGAGTGAATACCTAGAACTTTGTTGCAAATATACTTATAGATATTTTCATCATGGTCATTGCTAATTACTTGGTCGTTACACATCAAGATTAATCGATAAACAGTTTAGTATCCTGTTAAACATTCTATTGATAACTTGCAGTCTAATGCAGTACTTTTCAACTGGTGGGTTGTGACCCAGAAATGGGTCGCAGGTCTGTTCTAATAGGGTCACTGACTGCAGGGGTAAAATGCAAGTAATAGCAAGTAGCATCACCAAACAGAATTGCAAAAGCAATGACACAAACCTTTTTTTCTGAATAGGTTTTTCAAATGCTCTCCTCAGAAGAGTCATGTGACAGAAATCACTCGTTTGCATTTCTTAATGTGTTTATTCCAATTGAAATGCACCTTGTGCACCATATACTTTACATTTATTGCAAATTATACAGACAAATATTTAAATAGCTTGAAATTACATCATTTGCAGTGCTTCGCGGGAATGGATGGACGCTGAAGGGTTCTTTTGGCTAGATTTGCTTGTTTTGATTTTCTGATTACTGGAGATATCTTTTTAGAATCATGGGTGATGTGTTTTTTTATTTATTTTTTTTACAAGATTCCGGTTGTTAAACATGATTATTTAAACAAACAAACAAGCAAATAAATAAATAAATAAATAAAATGTTGAAATATTGCTGGCTGATGGTTTCAACAATAGCATATACCAACTTCATGGCTCACACAGTCTGCTAGTTTCACTTCCGAAACCCAACTGTTACAACTCTATGGTTTAAAATGATACTGCACCATACTGACATTAATTGTACAAAATGGTTAAAATAATGGTTTTATTCAAGTCAAAAATATCATTTAATATCGCTGAATTAATCCAAAATACATTAATTTATACCAACAAAACACATTTTTATGGGATAAATCAAGTAGAAATAACTCTTGAAGGTAACAGTTGCTGGTTGTCCATTTGGGTATTTTTCAAAATAAACCCAAACAACCCACTTTCCCTATCCTACCACTGGTCAGACAAACAGATAGTCCCGCCCCAGACTCACGCCATTGGTTGAGCCAATGTTGCTGTTTCGGAAAGCTCAAACAAACAGATGTTTTGATTTTGGGGAATCAATCTATAAATGTTACAGTTCTTACAAGCAATGTTACAATCTTACCGTTATCTCTGCAGAGTTTTATTTAGGTTTGTACAATAAACAATTTTTACAGCACCTCTTGATGTCCAATGTACGTCCTAAAGCAGAACCACTGCTCTAATACATGCGTTCTTTGACATGCACGGCTCTGTATTTGCGATGCCTGTGTGCTGAGTGAACCAGTGGCCCTGTCAGCTACAGTAATTGTGAGTGGCGTGTCCAGTCTAGATCTCTGCAAACCATATGTGTGACTCCATCCCACCACATGCATGGCTCAAAATCAAGAGCTGGACAAGTTTCCCAGATGAACCTTGTGTGCCCCCCCTCCCCCACCTCCATTTCCCCCTTTTATTTAAATGCTAATTTTAAAACATCAAAGAAGCCAAAGAATTACAGTTAGCAGCTAGAGCTTCATTAGCTCTGGCTAGATTGAAAGTTCCCTACGTTGCTCGTACCCTGAGTAGGATCTCTCATTGTTGAAAGTGAGAGAGTATGTGGGGGGAATAATTGCATTAGCATGGCTGATTATTAGGCCTTGTGCTCTTGATTAGACCTTTTAGCAAGTGTGCACGCGCCACTCATAGTAATAAGCTATGCCAGACTCATCTTATTATTACAAGACTTGAATATTTAAGGAAGGTCAGTTTGTTTAGCTAATGATAGTGTGTACTATTTAATGACAATCAATAATTACATACACAAACTCTCTTGAAAAAGACATTTTTTATTTGTCATAGCGGGCAGGAAACATTGCAGTAATGAGCAATTAAATCATGAGGGTTATTGCTTTGTGTTTCTTTACAGCTTCCATAATTAAAAAACTACCAGGAAGTGATATTTTTAGACGCTAACAATATGTTATTTTAGTTCAAAGGCAAAGTAGTAAAAACATACTGAGGCAGAAGTTTGAGAGGGCCGTTCAGGAGCTTTCATCTTCCTCAGGGGCCAATGTCAGTCTCTGATGCTTTTAACCCCTACAGCACTAAACACACCCAATATATATATATATATACAGTATGTATATTTAAATATACAAAAATGGCCATAAAATGTATTTACTAAAATATGTTTCAAAATGTTTGTTTGTTGTCATTTTTTGTATATTTTTAATACATAAAAAAATAAATAGATTAAAAAAATATATAGTTTGCCTAAATGTAGGATACTTTAAGATGTATTTAAGATTTCTTGCCTCTGAAATACATTTTGAAATATATTTTGGTATAAGAAGTTTGAAGCTAAATATATTTTCACTTTCAAAAATATATATTTCATTGTGCTTCACTGTTTACAACATATTTATTGTATATTTAAATTAGATTTTGGCCAGATGTTTTTTTTTTTTTGCTGTATGGGAACACTCATTTCGTATGACTTGCAATGACAGTAAATCTACATGGTGTGTTAAAAATTTGGTAAATGTGCTGTATGTGGCAGCATTTAACCTGTCTATATTTCTCTTTCTTGTTTTCTTGGTCTCCTTCATTCAAATATGGCCGTGTCTGTACAAACTTCTCAATACGCACACACAGAGAAAAAGGAAATTAGCTGCATTAAGGAGAGGATCAGCGGGTAGCGGAGGAGAGCAGGGGATTATGGGATTGAGTGACAGCTCTCATCTCCACAGAGCTATAAAACTGAAGCCTGGTTTACCAGGATTACAACAAAACATAACTGTTTATTCGATCCATCTAACCTCACAATAATCTCAATACACAATCATCTGTCAGATTGTAATTCTGAAACCACAGTTCACCACTGGAGAGGTAAGCACTTTGCACTATAAACATTTTTGAGAAGCATTATGGGTAAAATGTCTAAAAAATAAGTAGAATTTTTATTGGTTATCCAACTGATTTTCCATAAAGAAAAACATTTAGAGATGGTAGCACATGGTCTTGTGAATTTGCGATAGGCTTGTTCCTGCAGACCTAAAAATGACTTGGGTTGTGGATGAAATTGGTCATTGACATTTTGATTTAAACATGAGAACTGTATTAATAGGAGCTGACAGTACTACACACCTATTGGTATCTGAAAGCATTATCAAACAAATAAAGGGCAGGAGTTGTACAGAAGTTTGTCAATGAGGTTTCTGTGGTGTTTGGATGGAGACAAATACAGGAATTTCTTATATAGTTTACCTGTAATAGAGTACAATGAAGATTAGGTTCCTAACATGCACTGCTGCATTAATCTGGTTGCATTTTATTTATATTTGCTGTATTGGTTCGTGACATTGTTACAGTGTAATTACACAATAATTACTTATTAGTACAAGTTAATATCAATTAACAACATGCACTTATTATAGTATTAGCATTTGGTTTAGAGTTGCTTGTAATTAGGTATAATACACTGTAGTATAGTATAGTACTATATTAAATACAGCAAATGTAACATATAATAACGGCACATTAAAATAAAGTGTTACTGTCATGATCTCCAGCTGGAGTGCCCATGAGCTCCTCTAGAGGGCACTCCATTCTGTACCTTGCCATTCACTCAGGACTCCATTTCCCATAATCCTTTGCCCGGACTCATCAAGTGCATCACCTGTCTCTCATCAGATCTCATCATCAGTTCACAGCTGTCTCACATTATTAGGACTATAAGAATAGCATTCACACTCTCTGTCATCGCTGGTGATTGAATGTTGTATAGCACTTCCGTGGTTTCTAAGTTTCCGTGTCTCTAGTTTCTCTGTTTCCTTGCCTTCGTGTTTTGATCCCTGGACTGTTTTCTTGTTTATGATTGTTTTGCTGCCTGCCCTGACCATTGCCTGATTATCTGGATTACTCTTTTGCCTTGCCACTGCCATCGTTGTTTGCTGTTGTTGACCACGCCTGTTTGACTACGCTCTTATTAAAGCCTTGCATTTGGATCCCCACTTTGTCGTCACGCCTCCCTCGTTACAGATACCTTTAATTGAGGTCTTTTAATAAGTTGTTTTGTAATGATTTTTTTCAGTGTATTGCTAAACTGATTGCCACCAATGATGCCCCCTTTCTTGTTAATAAAAGATAATATTATTTCACTGAACTAAACACTGAACCCAGCCTATAGTCCATGTAAAACTATTCAGCCATCACAACTGATGAGACAAAATTATTGTTTTAACAAAAAACAATAATAATTGTTTCCAGCCAAAGGGTACACTAACCTGTAATGGTGACCACACAAAACACAACTATTGATGTTATTATCCCATAATGCAGTGTGATATTGTTAACATTGAAATTTGTTAATAAAGTAATTTTAGTAATGCACAATTTGGACTTTGAGACTATATGGATTGTGAAATGCTTTACAAATAATATTGACTTGATTGTGGCCACAACTGGAACGTGGTTGTAGGTTGCGACAACAGCTCCTGTCCTAATTCAACTCAAATATCTTTTCCACTCTAATGGAGTGGTGCAATAGCAGAGGTGTTGGTCAGTGCCATCGATGGGGTCATTGATCTGTCATTCCTCCCTGAAATGCAGGTCATAAGTCAAATGTGATTTATTGAGATCTGACCTCCTGAGTCACAGACACTGCTATGCCCTTTCGGGCTGAGTCCATATCAGAAAATATGGACTGGACAAGGAGAAGCAGATATAGCATGCAGAATAGAAATGCTTATAAAAATGCATGATATGTTAAATGACTAATGCTATTTTGATATAACACATTATTGATGGTTTGCAAATATCAGCAACTGCTTTATATTAAAATTGACATATTTAATCAAAACATTAGAAATGTGACAAGGAAATGATCAATGCCAGACAAAGAAAAGATTTACAGTAATATTAAGACACTAGCTGGTGAGAGTAGGCTTCTCTTTAAATATGATTTGCTCAGAGCTGTTGCTATGGAGACACACTGACAGTGAATGAAAGTGAATACTATGGAATAGAATTAAAAGAAAATGTTTTATACACACATTTACTACTTTAAATAATACTTTTGGTGAAAACAATTTTATAATATCACTAAATGGACAAACAAACCCCCTTCCGCCTCTTTTAGGGCAATATACTACAAGTGAATAGGGTAAAAAATATCACCATACTTTCACCAGTTGATTAATCACAGCACATTAAAACAACTGTATTTTATTACAAGTTTTCAGAAATATTATGTTTAAATAATTATGCAAATAAGTCTTTGTCTAATTATAATTTACATACATATCCAGAAAAAAGAAACCTGAACATTGGATAAAGTCAGGTATAAAATTCTTGTTTTATTTTGTTGATATATTAAAGGTAAAGGTTTTTACAGAAGGGATATTGGATATTTATTTTTATCACTCCATAAATCAGAAAATACTGTCAACAGCAAGAAAATAAAATATTTTGGGGAATAAAATGCTACATAAATCAGGCGAATGATATATTCAGGATATAGCCATAAAGTTTAATGCTCATTTTCGAAAAAAAACTAAACTTTAAATATATTGGTAACACTTTACAATAAGGTTCATTAGTTAACATTAGTTAACTACTTTAGTTAACATGAACTAAAAATGAACAATACTTCTGCAGCATTTATTAATTTTAGTTCATGCTAATTTCAACATTTACTTATGCATTATTAAAATCAAAAGTTGAGCTTGTTAACATCATTTAATGCACTGTGAATTAACATGAATGACTGTATTTTTATTAACTAACATTAACAAAGATAACAAAGATGAATAAATACTGTAATAAATGTAGTATTCATTGTTTGTTCATATTAGTTAATACATTAACTATAGGAACCTTATTGCAAAGTGTTACCAATATATTTGTTGTAACTGAAATCTACAAATACAAATAGATCAAATGTAAAAAAAAAAAAACAACACATAAATTAGTATTTTGGATGTTTTGTTTTCACTTGTCTTTTTTTTTTTTTTAAAGACGAGATATAGAACCAAAATAGCCCAAAATCTCAAAATTGACCAGTGCCTGGAAACTCCTGTAGTTGCCTGTAGTGTCTTGCCTTAATATATAATATATCTTTATTATATCATCTTATTGTAATATACCATGAAATGCTATATTATTTAATTTGTAAATATATGATAAGACAACAGCATCTTTAAATTACAGATCAAGAAATATTCAGTTATTTAAAGGAAAAACTTGCACTTTTCTTGATCTATATGTTGTTGGTGTCAGTGTGTAAGAGTGTGTATCCGTTTCTCATGACCCCATGGCCCTTCCTGGTCAAAGACGAGAGACAGTGCTGTTTATGAGGAAAAAAAACAGAAAAAAAGCCTGTGAGCTGTCCAGCACCATGCCAAATGAGACGCGTGACTCATAAGATGAAACAGGGGATTAGGTGGTAATGATCTGGCAAATGATTTTGAAATTGTAATTATCTACCCTGTGCTGTTACGCTTAGAGCTCATGTGTGTGTGTGAGCGAGAGAGAGAGACACAAAAAGAGAAGGATAAAGTCAGAGAGAGAGAGAGAATAAGAGAGAAAGGGGCTCATGGAGGAGTCATTAATATAACGATGATGAAGTATTTTATAAAAACAATTTTTTGTTTCAAAAAGGAAAGCCATGAAAGTTTTTTCGGCGTTGAGTGGTGCTGATAGTATTGTGATAATTTTGGCAGGCTTCATTTCTGAGCTCTTTGATCTCTGGGTAAGTGCAGACAAAGAGGATACGAGCGAAGACTGCTCTCACTCCAACATAAACACTTGACCCAACCGGTGCCACTCTTACCTGTGTTTCAATGCTCAAGCACTTCAGCGTGCTAGAAAAGAGCGGCAAAAAGCCCTCTAAATCCTCCTCTGCGTATGCTATAGCAAATATGGCACATCTGTGGAAAGCAATGCATATTCATCACCTCACAGACTGAAATCAACAACATGACAACCTGTAGGTACACAGTGTAACACACTAAATATATCAGAATAATGTATTGTGGTACTTAAGTACAAAACAAAATGACCAAACTCAGCAAATGTTCTCGGGCCACTTTAATTTCAATTGTTTCTTAGAACAATGAAACTTGAGAGTCAGTGGGAAAAAAAAAATATCATGGTCTCAGCTGTGAACTGTCTGATAGTGGCTTGCTGCCCCCTTATGCTCAGAGAAAAGCATCACACTTGGGTTTTAGATTGAAAAACACTTGTAAATCAGGGTTGGGCAAAATTCAGAATTTAAGCCTTTTCAGTGCATATGTTGAATTTGAATTGGATTGTTTACATTCCACAAGGATTTTATGGAATTTCAATTGGGAAGACGGCAAACGGAATTTATTAAATATGTATTAATTGCAAATAAAAAAAAATAGATTGGGGAAGATGCCCTTCAACAAAAATGTGCATTTACTTTTATATTGTAACATATTTATTTATACAGTATGTTTAGCATGCATTATGATGATACATCAGCCAATGTGTTATTCTAGGAAATAAATAGAAACATTTGCTAATTTATTTGTCATAGCACAAAATGTGAAATTATTCAAAGATACCATCTAGATGATAGATCAGTATCCATTAAAGCTTTATTATAAAAACAGGATTCCATCTTTCTCTTTTGATAAATCATACTAACTCAGAGTGTGTTGCTGAAGGATCTGCTCTTGTTCTGTTTCAGAGGCGAATGTTAGAGTGGTTATATGCTCAGTTGCCGTGTCTTGTGCATCCTGACTGCTTGCTGTGAACAGGTGCTGCTCTCGTCAGCACAGGTTCCTTTCCATTACTGCCCAACTGACTGTATATACATATGTGTGTGTGTGTGTAGTGTGAGTGTGAGTGAGTGAGTGTGTGTGTGTGTGTGTGTGTGTGTGTGTGTGTGTGTGTGTGTGTGTTTGGGGAGATCGTTAGATGCATGATCGTCAGGCACTAAGATTTATACATCTCAGCATTCCTATTGTTGAAATATTAATTTACACTACATTTTTTTCTACATTCATTTAGCAGGCTTTTATCCAAAGTGACTTATAAACGAGGAACATTACAAGCCAATTGTCATACAGAATGCAGTATAGACTAGATCAATACAAAGCAAGAGTAGAGGTGAAAAGAAAACATCAGTATGTCAACTTTAGTTCAACTTTTAGCTTTAGTGTAAAATGTCACAATCATCAAATTCAGTTCTAAGCAGTATCAAAAACTCCTACAGCGTTGATATTTTTACAATGCCTTCTAGCAACCACAGTTTATTTCAGAAATCATAGTAAATCAACTATTAATAAGCAGCAAATTAGGAGTTTATTGAATAGTGAGAATTTGACCTTAAAATAAAATGTGACCGAAAATACTTGTTCATTTATCAAAACAGTATAATATAAACAGATAGCAATCAAATTGACCCCTGTACACCGTTGACCCTTTAACCAATCCTTAAACCTAACCATACCACCAAACCTGTCCTAACCTATATCACACCTCAATAGCAGCAAAAGTGTTGTGCATTAACACAAGCTTTTAATCATTTTATAACATCTGTTAAAATCATTTGTATATTTTGTGCTTGATCATATGGAATTGAAAGTTTAATGACATTTGTAAGCATTTTAACTTCCATGAACTAATGATTTGTTTGAACATTATCTAATGTTTAAGAAGTGTATTAGCAAACAGTAACAAACAGATTATCTCACATTTCGCATTTTAACTTACATGAAATAATGATTTGTTTGAACATTAGCTAATGTTTAACAAGCACATTATCTCACGTTAACTCTTTGAATATATATTAACTAATGATCCATTAAGCATTATATAATGTTTGTTAATGATTTATTAACGAAAGTTATTATAAAGTGTTACCTTTTCTTTAAATAAATAAAACGAAAACAAGTAGACAGAATAGAAAAATAACAGTGTTAGAGGGTTAAGAGTAGATGGAAGTAGGAGTGTGCGATACTGACAAAAAATTATATCTCAATATTTTCTTGGATTTTATCGATAACGATAATTAGACAATATTTTGCTATAGAGTGTGTTATTGTGCGTTGTTATATCTTATCTCTAATTGTGCCTACAGCTGACTCCTGATTTTTTTATATTCTTCATATTCTGTGTGGTCAGTTCACAGCAGTGATAGAAATTAATCATTTCCAACAAGTTGTATGGGCATTTTTACCTTTACCTTTTGAGTCAAATTCTTGCATTTGTGCTGTTACCAAGAA
>NW_015544223.1:1051945-1053216 GCF_001515605.1 Sinocyclocheilus anshuiensis | reverse complement strand
ATTTTTTTTACAGTGTATCTTTAGCCGTTTCTTGAAGATGGCTAAAGACTCAGTTGTTGGGCAGGTCATTCCACCAGCAGGGAACAGTTAAGGTAAAAGTCTGAAAGTGATTTTGTGCCTCTTTGGGATGGCACTATAAATTGCTGTTCACTTGTAGTATGCAAGCTTCTGAGAGGCGCATAAGTCTGACGTTTTTAATTTAGGTAAAGGGGTGCAGAGCCAGTGTTTTATTTATTTATTTTTTTTGTAGGCAAACATCAATGCCTTAATTAAAATGTATGCAAGCGGCTATTGGTAGCCAATGCAAATTGATGAAGAGAGGTGTGACATGCGCTCTTTTCAGTTCGTTAAAAACTAATATTGTTGTTGAATTCTGGAGTAGTTGCAGAGGTTTGATAGAACTGTCTGGAAGATCTGCCAAGAGAGCGTTACAGCCTGGACAGAACAAGAGTTTGAACAAGGAGTTATGTAGCATGTTCTGATAGAAAGGGCCTGGTCTTCCTAATGTTGTATAAGGCAAATCTGCAGGACCAGGCAGTTTTAGCAATGTGATCTGAGAAATTCAGCTGATCATCAATCACAACTCCAAGGTTCCTGGCTGTCCTGGAAGGTGTTATGGTTGATGTGCCTAGCTGGGTAGAGAAGGTGGCAGCAAGTCACTGTTAAGTGAGTCATTGCGATTGAACCGAATAATTTAAACGAGTGATTCATTCAGGAACGAAACACCGTCATGTTGCTCAGAGACACAATACAGTGCTGTGGCTGTGGTTGGAATTATTTTTGTTGTCGAAATAGCGCAAAAACAGGCAATATGGTGTCTATAACCTAAGTCTCTTAATTAACTTGTTTTCTGAACTGTTGTAAAAAATCAATATTACGTTTGTAATCATTTGGAGAGTTTTAGCAATGTGATCTGAGAAATTCAGCTGATCATCAATCACAACTCCAAGGTTCCTGGCTGTCCTGGAAGGTGTTATGGTTGATGTGCCTAGCTGGGTAGAGAAATTGTGATGTGTTCTTTGCTACAAACTTGCACTTGCAGTGGAGCTAGCTTGAGGGCATTATGCATCTAAAATAAATTTTGATGTATGAAGCAATGATTAAAAACTTTGTCTAACATGATGTGTGAACATGTGAATAATAATAATAATAAAAAAAACATGAGAATAAAAACCAGCAAGAAACATACTTTACAATACATTTATATTGTAAAGAATTTGTGCTAAAAAAAAACACACAAAAAAAAAACTTTTTTTTTTCCTGGGATGTTT
>NW_015544223.1:1049633-1051805 GCF_001515605.1 Sinocyclocheilus anshuiensis | reverse complement strand
GCACTAGTCTAGACTTCACGTAATGTATGCGTGCGCTCTGTAGGGATGTTTTGAATGGTTTTTGCAAAATACTCGATAATGTCAAATTGCACATCGTTAAAACAAAAATTACGATATTATCGCAGACAATATATATAGCACACCCCTAGATGGAAGTGATGTACACTGTAAAAAATGACCGTGAATTTAACGGTAAAAGACTGTAGGTAGAGAAATTGTGATGTGTTCTTTGCTACAAACTTGCACTTGCAGTGGAGCTAGCCTGAGGGCATTATGCATCTAAAATAAATTTTGATGTATGAAGCAATGATTAAAAACTTTGTCTAACATGATGTGTGAACATGTGAATAATAATAATAATAAAAAAACATGAGAATAAAAACCAGCAAGAAACATACTTTACAATACATTTATATTGTAAAGAATTTGTGCTAAAAAAAAACACACAAAAAAAAAACTTTTTTTTTTCCTGGTATGTTTTAGGACTGCACTAATATTTAAATTGCAAATGTTTCTCTTAAACGTGTTGGAAATAGCTTTGGTAAACAACATTAACTTTGGTAAATTTTCAAACATTTTAGTACCTGGTATGTTTTAGGACTGCACTAATATTTAAATTGCAAATGTTTCTCTTAAACGTTTTGGAAATAGCTTTGGTAAACAACATTAACTTTGGTAAATTTTCAAACATTTTAGTGCAAAACTAAAATTCTGTTCCACCCACAATCCGGGAAACTCATGAATTGTCATGCATGCTCCGCCCACTGAAACCGAGCATCTCGAAACACTGGGCTGCAGCGGTACATACTTGAGGATCAAAGCGAAAGTAAAATGCATCGGCCTAAGCTGTCATTTTATGAACACAGAAACATCTTAACACTTAGTTTTCTTAATTTAGATTTTCTGGATGCAACATCATTTAGATGAAATATGACGGCTGTCCATACATTTCTACGCAGGTGAGTACAGAACTGCGGTAAAGTTGTTTTCATATTGGATATTCGTTAGACATTCACTCTCTGATGAGTCATTGCAAAATAGTGGTGGTTCATATTGTATCTCGTTCAGATCGTGCACCAAGCATACTTTTAAAAAAGTAATTATGATATTATTCAATAATGCAATTGTTTTAAGCATGAAAGATGAAAAACTCTAGCTAAACGGCGAGCTCAACGAGTGTCTCAAAAGTGCAAATCGCACTAATATCCATAAGTTTATACATTATCCCAGTTCTGTAATAAACCTACTGTATAAAACGTGTAATGATCACGATGGTTAATATATTAAGTTAGATTAAGGTTTAATTTTTTTTACTTTCATATGATTTATATCCCTGTTATAATGTAGTCTACAAAATAAACTGAATGCTGGCATTAAATAAATCGTACAACTCTTTGGTCATCTGTCCCAACGATGTCGCACCAGTTGTAGTATCTTCACACACACCTGACACAAATCATACATGACTTGGATTTTAGAAATATGATTTTGTGTATTTTTGGTGAATTTTTGAAATATTCAAATAGCCTATGTATATAACTTCCTGAATATGTGACCTGATGACGTCACACCACTTGTAATATTTCTACACAATCCTGACAGTGACACACATCATACATGACTTGGATTTTGGATTTTTTTTTTCATGAATTATTGAAATATTAAAATGACCTCATGTTGCCACACTCACTGTATTATATTCACAAACACATTGTACATTAATCTGTTTTTGGAATATATCTTAGTTGATTTAGACAATTATTTGAATTATTGAAAACTTTTTTACTAATGTGACTCATGTGAAATTATTTTGAAATTGAAAGTGGATGTGGCAACGTGACGTCACATGACCAGGAAATTTAATAGGTTAAAACAGGTTTCAATATTTAAAAAAAATATATACAATCAACAAAGATATATTCCCCCAAACAGATGAATGTACAATGTGTGAAAGATGTGTATGAATATAATACAGTGGGTGTGGCAACATGAGGTCACATGGAAGTTATATATTTTAATATTTCAAAAATTCATGAAAAATACACAAAATCATATTTCCAAAATACAAGTTGTGCATGATGCGTATGATGTGTGTGAAGATATTACAACTGGTGTGACATCATCAGGTCACATGACCAGGAAGTTATATGCATTTGAATATTTAAAAAAATT
>NW_015544223.1:1038127-1049537 GCF_001515605.1 Sinocyclocheilus anshuiensis | reverse complement strand
TATTTATAAAAAATAATGAAACACACACACACACACACACACACACACACACACACACAAAGTTACTAAAAACAAAGCGCAGAAGTGAATAAAGTGCTTTTTTATTTATTTATTTTATTTATTTAGTTTTTTTTACAAAGTTAAAGGGATCGTTCACCCAAAAATGAAAATTCTGTCATCATTTACTCATCCTCATGTCGTTGCAAACCTGTATGAGTTGCTTTCTTATGTTGAACATAGAAGATATTTTGAAGATTGCTGGTAATCAAACGGTTGGTGGTTGCTATTGACTTCCATAGTATTTTTTTTTCCTACTATGGAAGTCAATGGCAACCACCAACCGTTTGATTACCAGCAATCTTCAAAATATCTTCTTTTATGTTCAACATAAGAAAGCAACTCATACAGGTTTGCAACGACATGAGGATGAGTAAATGATGACAGAATTTTCATTTTTGGGTGAACTATCCCTTTAAGTCTGCAAATGGCTAAATCAAACAAAGAAACAGAACATTTGAAATGTCACCATTGTCATCTTCAAGTGGAGGGTCACTATTCTTTGAGTACGACTTGCTGCATTTTCTGCATCTGAGGGCTTGCAGTTCAGACACTGTAGTCTTTGAAAACGGCATCGCAGGGTCTGTGAAAGGAAAAATAATGAATCAGTGGTTTTGAGTGGTGTTTTGGAATATCATATGTATTATAATTTGCATAGATATGCATTAGAATTTGACTGTTCTCAGTTTACCTTTCAAAGCTTGGACTAAATCTTCATCAAGCTTGACATGAGCGTCCATTTTTATCTTCTTGTCTGTCGTCACCATACAATACTCTGTGTTACACTGAACATTAGGTTAAAGAGGCCCTACATCTTTTCAACAGAAGTGCTGAATCCAAAGTTAGCATGAGTAGCCCGAGTAGTCACTTTATTAGGAAATATGTCAGCCAGAATTAAACCTGTGAGATTCATTGATATGAGATTAAAACATACTTACCACTTTCTTAATCTGATTTCAATTTGTTTTCTATTGCAACTACAGCTGATCTGAAAACAACAAAGTTTAACATAATATTTCACAATGAAATACTCATTTATATTTAACATTTACTTCATTACAATTGTTACAATTACAAATTGTTGATGAAAAAGAAACCATAACTTAATTTTAATAAAAAAAAAATAGCATGTTAATGGTGTACATGCTATAACGACAAATTATTCTTTCTGCCAATACATTGGACAATGTTTTTATAGTTGTTACATGACAGACAAAATGTAAGCAGCCATATACCCAGTGCCTATAGTTGCTAGATAACTAGCTAGTATGTGTCAGTGTCGTCAGCATTCCACGTGTTAGCTAACATTAGCAATTATCCACCTCGGGAAAAACTCAGAAGTGAGCTTAAAGTTAGTTAAACAAATGGCTAGTAAAAACATTTCTGCAGGCAGTATCTTCATCTGTCCGTATCTGCTTCAACTTAGCAGACAAACCTTTTAAGCACCTATTAAGTTGTTCACGGGACGGGAGGCGAGAGCTGACCTGCATGGTTTTCTAGTCAGGAAAATAAAGTAAAGCAAAACTGGGATGATTTCTGCTGAAAACATGTTACCACCTCAACAGCATACAGTTGTGTGACCTGCAAAGCCGATTTGAAAAGCTTGGCTCTGATTGGTCAAATTGAATGATTTCTGCTGAAAACATGTTACCACCTCAACAGCATACAGCTGTGTGACCTGCAAAGCCGATTTGATAAGCTTGGCTCTGATTGGTCAAATTGAATGATTTCTGCTGAAAACATGTTACCACCACAACAGCATACAGCTGTGTGACCTGCAAAGCCGATTTGAAAAGCGCTTTTTGATTTCTGCTGAAAACATGTTACCACCTCAACAGCATACAGCTGTGTGACCTGCAAAGCCGATTTGATAAGCTTGGCTCTGATTGGTCAAATTGAATGATTTCTGCTGAAAACATGTTACCACCACAACAGCATACAGCTGTGTGACCTGCAAAGCCGATTTGAAAAGCTTGGCTCTGATTGGTCAAATTGAATGTAACTACTGTGCTTAAAAAAAGCTTTCGACTGACAAGTAGCAGAAATTAAATACTTACCTAGACTTAGTAAGTATTTTAAGTATGCTTATTACTAAGGCATAGTTGACAAAATTATATTTATAGTATAAGTTGGTACAATGTAAGAATAATTGTGCTTGTTTTATAGCTAATGTATTTATGTGTAAGTGAATTAATATACTTTATGAAATATATTAAAATGTTAAAAATGTTTTTCAACATTTCTTCCTGTTAAAAAGCAGGCTGAAGCACATGTTCATTACATAAAAGTTTAAAATATATTGCAGTATATGATTTATGAATAAGATACATATACTTTAAAGGGTTAGTTCACCCCAAAATGAAAATTCTGTCATTAATTACTCATCCTCATGTCGTTCCAAACCCGTAAGACCTTCGTTCCTCTTCGGAACACAAATTAAGATATTTTTGATGAAATGTGAGAGCTCTCAGACCCTGCATAGACAGCAACGCAACTGTAAACTGAAAAGTAGTAAGAACATCGGTAAAACTGTCCGTGTGACATCAGGGGCTCAACTTCAGTTTTGCGAAGCTACAAGAATACTTTCTGAGCGCAAAGAAAACAAAAATAACATAATTATTTCAACAATTCTTTTCCCCGAGTTATGTCTTCCGCCATTTTAAAGAGTATCACAATGCATACGAACACTTTCCCCTAAGTGTAAACAACGCTGATTACGCAGATTACGTTCATGCGCACGCTTTCTCCCCCGAACGTAAACAACGCTGATTACATCGATTATGGTCTTGGGTACTCTCCAAAATGGCAGAAGACGTAACTCGGGGGAGAAGAATTGTTAAATAAATTATGTTATTTTTGTTTTCTTTGCGCTCAAAAAGTATTCTTGTAGCTTCGCAAAACTGAAGTCGAGCCACTGATGTCACATGGACTGTTTACCGATGTCCTTACTACGTTTCTGGACCTGGGAACATTACAGTTGCGTTGCTGTCTATGCAGGGTCTGAGAGCTCTCACATTTCATCAAATATATCTTAATTTGTGTTCCGAAGAGTTAAGTCTTCTGCCATTTTGGAGAGTACCCAAGAGTGTAATCGATGTAATCAGCGTTGTTTACGTTCGGGGGAGAAAGCGCGCGCATTAACGTAATCTGCGAAATCAGCGTTGTTTACACTTAGGGGAAAGCGTTAGCAGAATTGTTGAAATAATTGTTATTTTTGTTTTCTTTGCGCTCAAAAAGTATTCTTGTAGCTTCGCAAAACTGAAGTTGAGCCCCTGATATCACATGGACAGTTTTACCGATGTCCTTACTACGTTTCAGTTTACAGTTGCGTTGTTGGCTATGCAGGGTCTGAGAGCTCTCACATTTCATCAAAAATATCT
This sequence comes from Sinocyclocheilus anshuiensis, assembly GCF_001515605.1. Classification (NCBI taxonomy): domain Eukaryota; kingdom Metazoa; phylum Chordata; class Actinopteri; order Cypriniformes; family Cyprinidae; genus Sinocyclocheilus; species Sinocyclocheilus anshuiensis. The sequence goes on along the minus strand of NW_015544223.1, from coordinate 1,046,100 downwards.
TAATTTGTGTTCCGAAGAGGAACGAAGGTCTTACGGGTTTGGAACGACATGAGGGTGAGTAATTAATGACAGAATTTTAATTTTGGGGTGAACTAACCCTTTAAACCCACTAAAAGCTGTATCATTTTACTATGTTCTTAGTAAACATAAAATATACTTCAAGTAAGAGTAAAATAAGTATGTTTTCCGTAAATACACTAAAATGTCACAAAAGTATGGTTGTGTTTTAGCTATTCTTAAAAGCATATTTATTCTTCTTTAACAATGTTATACTGTGACAGTCTTTTTAAAAACAAAAGTAGTTTTTTTTTAGTTTTCGTATTTAGATAATTAGCTTCTGATATCATATTTAATGGAGTTTATGGTAACACTTTATTTTAAGATGTCCTTGTTACACATGTTACATGTACTTACTATTATAATATCAATTAAGTATGCGTAATTACATGCAAGTAACCCTAAGTCAAACCAAAATCCTAACCCTAACCATATAGTAAGTGCATGTAATTAATTAATATTACTCAGTACTTATATGTATAATTACACTGTAACATGGACACCTTAAAATAAAGTGTCCCCGAGTTTATATGGTTCAAAGAGATTTTTTTTTCTTACAGATTTACCAGCACAATATGAAACTACATGAATATATGATACATTGTGATGATATTTGCTAGTTAAGGCCATTAGTTTCCATTTTTGGTTTTACATTCAACCTCAAAACTTTGCCATGTAAAAGAGCTGGCACATAATATGTTTTAAAGTCTATGAAAATTAATATTAATATCTGGTGTGATACTCCCACAACCATCATGTTTAAAATCTGGTCTTTTAGGTTAAAATTTAAAAGTGGTTAAAATCTGATTTTCATTCACAAATGGCACCAATTTGCAATTTCCTGAAAATGACTTTTGGTAAAATAATTTAGCATTGATATTCTAATTTGCCTTCATGTTTTGTTTCAGTTCAGTCCAAATGCAAATATGAAAGTCATCTGAAGTTGTGTGTCATTGAGGAGTGACCGGTCAATGGATCCTTCACATAACTTCAGTGGACAAACTGATCTTAGATTTAGGTAAACTTACACTAAACCATTTATCTTGTTACATCATCTATGTTGAAACACAGAAATAACTGTTTGACTAAAGTTCCTTTATGCAATGCATTTCAGAAGATATTAACTAAAAGATCTCAATTAACAGCTCCGATATGTAGATGTGCACTTGCTGTTAAGTCTCCAACAGCATAATGCATAGAAATAGAAAAATGTAGTCACCTGAATTAGTTCATTACAAAAGTCATGAATATAATAGTGTGCAAATTACATTCACTTAAACTTTAGTGCACAGACCGAACCTGCCTGAACCCAGCTGTGTGTCCATGAAGAGAGACTGGTCAATGGATCCTCCACGTAACTTTAATGAACACACTGATCTTGGATTTAGGTAAATGCCAGCAGTAGCCTTTTCTGATGAAACATGAATCCTGAAATTTCCAGAGAATGAATAATAGTGAACTTTAATTTAGCATATATATTCACTTAATCAACAGTCAATCATTATCACAGTGTCTGATTCTAAATCCCCTTCTTGTTTTGTTTCAGTTTGGTCCAGATGCAAAGACCAAAGTTATCTAATCCCAGCTGTGTGCCCATGAGGAGTGTCTGGTCAGTGGATCCACCACATAACTTAAGTGGACACAAAGATCCTATGTTTAGGTAAGCATACACTAAACCATTTATCTTATGACATCTTCTGTGTTAAAACAGAAATAACTAGATTGAAAAGTTTGTAGACAAACTTTAAGTTGGCTTGAAAAAGCCTAGCTAGAAAGTTTGAAAAAGTTTTAAAAGCTTGCAGTCTGAAAGTTTTCAGTTTGAAGTAGTTTGAAAGTTAAAATAGTTTTAAAGATTAAAGTTTGAATGTTTTCTGGCAGAAGACGTAACTCGGGGGAGAAGAATTGTTAAATAAATTATGTTATTTTTGTTTTCTTTGCGCTCAAAAAGTATTCTTGTAGCTTCGCAAAACTGAAGTCGAGCCACTGATGTCACATGGACTGTTTACCGATGTCCTTACTACGTTTCTGGACCTGGGAACATTACAGTTGCGTTGCTGTCTATGCAGGGTCTGAGAGCTCTCACATTTCATCAAATATATCTTAATTTGTGTTCCGAAGAGTTAAGTCTTCTGCCATTTTGGAGAGTACCCAAGAGTGTAATCGATGTAATCAGCGTTGTTTACGTTCGGGGGAGAAAGCGCGCGCATTAACGTAATCTGCGAAATCAGCGTTGTTTACACTTAGGGGAAAGCGTTCGTATGCATTGTGATACTCTCTAAAATGGCGGAAGACATAACTCGGGGGAGAAGAATTGTTGAAAAAATTATGTTATTTTTGTTTTCTTTGCGCTCAAAAAGTATTCTTGTAGCTTCGCAAAACTGAAGTTGAGCCCCTGATATCACATGGACAGTTTTACCGATGTCCTTACTACGTTTCAGTTTACAGTTGCGTTGTTGGCTATGCAGGGTCTGAGAGCTCTCACATTTCATCAAAAATATCTTAATTTGTGTTCCGAAGAGGAACGAAGGTCTTACGGGTTTGGAACGACATGAGGGTGAGTAATTAATGACAGAATTTTAATTTTGGGGTGAACTAACCCTTTAAACCCACTAAAAGCTGTATCATTTTACTATGTTCTTAGTAAACATAAAATATACTTCAAGTAAGAGTAAAATAAGTATGTTTTCCGTAAATACACTAAAATGTCACAAAAGTATGGTTGTGTTTTAGCTATTCTTAAAAGCATATTTATTCTTCTTTAACAATGTTATACTGTGACAGTCTTTTTAAAAACAAAAGTAGTTTTTTTTTAGTTTTCGTATTTAGATAATTAGCTTCTGATATCATATTTAATGGAGTTTATGGTAACACTTTATTTTAAGATGTCCTTGTTACACATGTTACATGTACTTACTATTATAATATCAATTAAGTATGCGTAATTACATGCAAGTAACCCTAAGTCAAACCAAAATCCTAACCCTAACCATATAGTAAGTGCATGTAATTAATTAATATTACTCAGTACTTATATGTATAATTACACTGTAACATGGACACCTTAAAATAAAGTGTCCCCGAGTTTATATGGTTCAAAGAGATTTTTTTTTCTTACAGATTTACCAGCACAATATGAAACTACATGAATATATGATACATTGTGATGATATTTGCTAGTTAAGGCCATTAGTTTCCATTTTTGGTTTTACATTCAACCTCAAAACTTTGCCATGTAAAAGAGCTGGCACATAATATGTTTTAAAGTCTATGAAAATTAATATTAATATCTGGTGTGATACTCCCACAACCATCATGTTTAAAATCTGGTCTTTTAGGTTAAAATTTAAAAGTGGTTAAAATCTGATTTTCATTCACAAATGGCACCAATTTGCAATTTCCTGAAAATGACTTTTGGTAAAATAATTTAGCATTGATATTCTAATTTGCCTTCATGTTTTGTTTCAGTTCAGTCCAAATGCAAATATGAAAGTCATCTGAAGTTGTGTGTCATTGAGGAGTGACCGGTCAATGGATCCTTCACATAACTTCAGTGGACAAACTGATCTTAGATTTAGGTAAACTTACACTAAACCATTTATCTTGTTACATCATCTATGTTGAAACACAGAAATAACTGTTTGACTAAAGTTCCTTTATGCAATGCATTTCAGAAGATATTAACTAAAAGATCTCAATTAACAGCTCCGATATGTAGATGTGCACTTGCTGTTAAGTCTCCAACAGCATAATGCATAGAAATAGAAAAATGTAGTCACCTGAATTAGTTCATTACAAAAGTCATGAATATAATAGTGTGCAAATTACATTCACTTAAACTTTAGTGCACAGACCGAACCTGCCTGAACCCAGCTGTGTGTCCATGAAGAGAGACTGGTCAATGGATCCTCCACGTAACTTTAATGAACACACTGATCTTGGATTTAGGTAAATGCCAGCAGTAGCCTTTTCTGATGAAACATGAATCCTGAAATTTCCAGAGAATGAATAATAGTGAACTTTAATTTAGCATATATATTCACTTAATCAACAGTCAATCATTATCACAGTGTCTGATTCTAAATCCCCTTCTTGTTTTGTTTCAGTTTGGTCCAGATGCAAAGACCAAAGTTATCTAATCCCAGCTGTGTGCCCATGAGGAGTGTCTGGTCAGTGGATCCACCACATAACTTAAGTGGACACAAAGATCCTATGTTTAGGTAAGCATACACTAAACCATTTATCTTATGACATCTTCTGTGTTAAAACAGAAATAACTAGATTGAAAAGTTTGTAGACAAACTTTAAGTTGGCTTGAAAAAGCCTAGCTAGAAAGTTTTAAAAAGTTTTAAAAGCTTGCAGTCTGAAAGTTTTCAGTTTGAAGTAGTTTGAAAGTTAAAATAGTTTTAAAGATTAAAGTTTGAATGTTTTCAAGTCAATACAGTCTATCAGAAAAACAGATAGGTATAAAACATATTGCTAAGGTACCTGGGGTGGTTGCTAGGCTGTTTCTAGCATGACTAGCATGTTGCTAACATGTTTTTAGCATTATTAGCATGTTACTAGCATGTTGTTAGCATGATTAGCATGTTACTAGCATGGTGTTAACATTTTGTTAACATGATTAGCAAGTTACTAACATGTTTCTAGCATGATTAGCATTTGTCACTAGCATGTTGTTAACATAATTAGTAAGTTATTAACATGTTGCTAGCATTATTATAGCATTCTTAACATGTTTCTAACATGGTTAACATGCTGTTAACATTATTAACAAGTTACTAGCATGTTGTTAGCATAATTATCAAGTTACAAACATGTTGCTAGCATGATTAGCAATTTACTAGCATGGTGTTAAATTTTTTTTAGCATGATTAGCAAGTTATTAGCATGTTTCTAACACGATTAACATGTTACAAGCAAGTTGTTAGCGTGATTAGCATGTTAGTAGCATGGTGTTACCATTTGGTTAGCATGATTAACAAGTTACTAGCATGATTCTAACATGATTAAGAAGTTACTAGCATGTTTCTAGCATGATTAGCATTGTTACTATCATGTTGTGAACATGATGAGCAAGTTACTTGCATGTTGCTAGCATTCTTCTAGCATGATTAGCATGTAACTAGAATGATGCTAGCATGTTTCTAACATGTTTTGCAAGTTGCTAACATTTTGTTAGCTTGTTTAACAAGTTGTTAGCATTTTTCTAGCATGACTAGCATGTTACTAGCATGATGCTAACATGTTTCTAGCATTTTTAGCAAGTTGCTAGCATTTTGTTAGCATGTTTAACAAGTTGCTAGCATGTTTCTAGCATGATTAGCATGTTACTAGCATGATGCTAACATGTTTCTAGCATTTTTAGCAAGTTGCTAGCATTTTGTTAGCATGTTTAACAAGTTGCTAGCATGTTTCTAGCATGATTAGCATGTTACTAGCATGATGCTAACATGTTTCTAGCATTTTTAGAAGTTGTTAGCATTTTTCTAGCATGACTAGCATGTTACTAGCATGGTGTTAACATTTTGTTTCCATGATTAACAAGTTTACTGGCCTGTTGCTAACATGATTCTAGCATGATTAGCATGTCACTAGCATGGCTCTAGCATGATTAGCATGTTACTAGCATGATGCTAACATGTTTCTAGCATTTTTAGCAAGTTGCTAGCATTTTGTTAGCATGTTTAACAAGTTGCTAGCATGTTTCTAGCATGACCAGCATGTTACTAGCATGGTGTTATCATTTTGTTAGCATGATTAACAAGTTTACTATCATGATGCTATCATGAATCTAGCATGATTAGCATGTAGCTAACATGATGCTAGCATGTTTCTAGCATTTTTATCAAGTTGCTAGCATGTTTCTAACATGATTAGCAAGTTACTATCATTTTGTTAGCATTGTTTCTTGCATGATTAGCAAGTTACTAACATTTTGTTAGCATGTTTCTAGCATGATTAGCAAGTTACTAGCATGTTGTTAGCATGATTAGCAAGTTACTAGCATGATTCTAGCATGATTAGCATGTTATTAGCATGGTGTTAGCCCTTTTTAACATGATTAACAAGTTACTAGGACGTTTCTAGCATGTTTAACAAGTTGCTAGCATGTTTCTAGCATGATTCGCACGTTACTAGCATGGTGTTATCCTTTTTTTAACATGATTAGCAAGTTACTAGGACATTTCTAGTATGATTAGCATGTTGTTAACATGATTAGCAAGTTACTAACATTTAGTTAGCATGATTAGCAAGTTACTAGCATGTTGTTAGCATGTTTCTATGCTAATCTAGCTAAAACCAGTTGATTCAGTAAAAAAAAAAACCCAGCTAAAAACCAGCTAAGACCAGCCTGGCCTGCTAAAAAAGTGGCCAAAACCACTTTAAAACCAGCTACATGATTAACAAGTTAATAGCATGTTTCTAGCACGATTAGCATGTTACTAGCATGTTGTTATCATGATTAGCAAGTTACTAGCATTTTGTTAGCATTTTTCTATCATGATTAGCAAGTTACTAGCGTTTGTTGTTAACATGTTTCTATCATGATTAGCAAGCATGTTGTTAGCATGATTAGCAAGTTACTAGCATTTTGTTAACATGTTTCTAGCATGATTAACAAGTTACTAGCATGTTGATAGCGTGTTTTTATGCTAATCCAGCTAAAACCAGTTGATTCAGTAAAGAAAAAAAACCAGCTAAAAACCAGCTAAGACCAGCCTGGCCTGCTAAAAAAGTGGCCAAAACCACTTTAAAACCAGCTTGTGAGACCAGCCAAAGCAGTCAATCAGCTTAGGCTATCAGAAGAAGAAGAAGAAGAAGAAGAAGTTTAAATAGGATTTCAGTTCAAGCCAACTTAATTAAAAAACTTAAAGCTTTTTCAAGCCAACTTAATTATTCACTACTACTGCTGTAATCATTTTTATTATTAATGACTTCAATGCCTGTATGCAGTGCCTTTCAGATTATATTATTTGCAAGACCTTAATTAACAGCTATGATATGTGAATATGTTTAACAGTTGATCTTGCTGTTATGTTTCCAGCAGCGTAATGCATATTAATGAAATAATTCAGTCACGCAAATTATTTTATTACAGTCAATTTACTTCAATGTTCAATTTACTACAGCACGGACCCACCAGAACCCAGCTGTGTGTCCATGAAGAGTGACTGGTCAATGGAACCTCCACGTAACTTTAGTGGACACACTGTTACATCATCCGATAAGGCCGATGGTTACAACACTAATCTTGGGTTTAGGTAAATGCTGTACTAAACCTTACATCTTGTTGCATCTTTATTGACACAAAGAAAGAACTGTGCAAATTCAATGCTGTAAAGCAGTGGTCGCCAACCCGTCGATCGCGATCGACTGGTAGATCTTTATCACTGTCCCAGTAGATCCTGAAAATAACAGTAAAATAAGTACAAAAATGCATTACATTTCTGGGGTTATATTAATGTATCACTGAAGGGAACTGTCTTGAGAAAAGTTTCGATGGCAATGGCATTTTCTTCTCCTCCGTATAAAGCGCAGCTCTGCTTTGTTTACAGCGGTAAACAGGGAAACAAGGAAACGCTATATTGCGGTCGGTTCATAAGCAGAAGGCCTCAAATTTGAAGTACAATCTGGGATGTCTTTTTCTATCAATTCTTCAATAGGTAGATCTTGTCTTTCATAAAGGCTGAGGTCAGGGATCTTGGGCCTAAAAAGGTTGGTGACCACTGCTGTAAAGGGTCTTCAGTGCCTGTATGCAATGCATTTCAGAATGAAGATCGTAATTAGTAGCTCTGATATGTGTATGTCAACAGTATAACAGTTGCACTTGCTGTTTATGTCTCCAATGACATACAGGTGCATCTCAATAAATTAGAATGTCGTGGAAAAGTTCATTTATTTCAGTAATTCAACTC
>NW_015544223.1:1037127-1037604 GCF_001515605.1 Sinocyclocheilus anshuiensis | reverse complement strand
ACTTTTCCGCGACATTCTAATTTATTGAGATGCACCTGTAATACATAGTAATGAAATAATTTAGTCACCTAAATAATTTTATTACAGTCATAAATATAAGAATATGTGAATTACATTCACTTGTTGTTTTTACCTTCAATGTACAGCACGGACCCACCAGAACCCAGCTGTGTGTCCATGAAGAGTGACTGGTCAATGGAACCTCCACGTAACTTTAGTGGACACACTGTAACATCATCCGATAAGGCCGATTGTTACAACACTAATCTTGGGTTTAGGTAAATGCTGTACTAAACCTTACATCTTGTTGCATCTTTATTGACTCAAAGAATTGTGTAAATTCTTTGTTGTAAAGCAGGTAAATTCAAATGGCATATTCAAATGGCCTGGTTCCAACAGGAGCGCGAGACATAATGACAACAGCAGCACCATTTTACCATTTCTAAATAAAGTGAGTGCTTCAAAACAATGGAGCGG
>NW_015544223.1:1018005-1037117 GCF_001515605.1 Sinocyclocheilus anshuiensis | reverse complement strand
CGGATTACGCTTTTATTTTAAAAACAGAAGCTGAAACAGTGAGCAGCAAAATACATCGATACTTTTGCTAAAACACTGCAGAAAACAACGATGCTGCAAATGTTTTTTTTTTTTTTACTTATCATACGATTCTGACCGTTCAAACCAGGTTTGTGACCAGACTTTTTTTCATCTACATTTAGCATTATTAATCAGTATGTTAAGAGCATTTTTAAATAAACATAACTGTTAAAATTATTTTTATATGGCAAGGAAAGACAACATAAACTTTGAAATTACCAGTTAACCTTGTTTTCTGCTCATGCGTTTTGATTATGTTTGTTTTCAGCAAAATGGTACAAGAGGCAACTTCAAGAGTACTTCACGAGGAAAACTCTGAACCCCCATACAGTATATTTTCTGTCACATGGCCTTCTGCCTTACATATGTACAGTATCTAAATGTAAAATTAATAATGGCTTGATAAAACATCTGATCTTATATTTTAATATTCAACTGATTAATTTTATTTTATAGAAAAATTCTCTGAAGTCACTGGCCTTTGGCTCTTTGGCGCTATGAGGACCCAATATCCTGACTATGTTTGACTGTTTATATATACAGTGGGTACGGGCTGCAATATAACAAAGAGTGAAAAATTGAAGGGGGTCTGAATACTTTCCGTACCCACTGTATATATATATATTGTCTGGACCTCCACTGTGAAGGAAATATAGAGACCAGACCACTTGGATCTTTAATTGAATACCCCTGTTGTAAAGGGTCTTCAGTGCCTGTATGTAATGCATTTCAGAATGAAGATCGTAATTAGTAGCTCTGACATGTGGATGTCAACATGATAACAGTTACACTTACTGTTATGTCTCCAACAGCATAACACATATTAATGAAATGATTTAGTTATCAAGAACATTAAATCATTACAAAGGTTGTTAATAGCAGAATGTGTGAATAACATTCACTTGTTTTCATCTTCAATGCACAGCTCGGACCTGCCAGAACCCAGCTGTGTGTCCATGAAGAGTGACTGGTCAATGAAACCTCCACGTAACTTTAGTGGACACACTGAATTTGGGTTTAGGTAAATGCTGTTTATCTTATCACATCTGTATTGAAACAAAAAGGAATTGTTCAAATTTAATGCTGTAAAGGATCTTCAGTGCCTGTATGCAGTGCATTTCAGATGAAGATCTTAAAGGGGTCATATGATGCGATTCCAATGCGCCGTTCTCAAGCCCGCCTGCCTCTGCTCACTCTAGCCGGCCTCCACTCACTGTAGGCCGCGACTCACTCTAGGCCTCCGGCCTCCGCTCACTCAAGGTGCCGTGGTTTCGTTGTGAAAGCGAAACTACCTTGTTTGGCCTTCCACAAGAGGACACGATTAGAAATCAGTGGTTAAGTCCAGTCATAAAAAAAAAAAAATAAAAATAAAAAAACTTTATTTGTCATACACTGTAGATGAGATGTTATAATTGTATAATTCCTTTACATAAGAGGTAACAAATCTATGTCACTGACTCTTAACATCCTCATGTTTTGGTAGTACAGTACATGCAAAGTGGTTCTGCTTCCTCAGTGCAGAATACAGCATCTTCTATACATGGCGACAACACAAACTGAGATCTTCAAGGCCTCAGCTAACTACAGTGTTTAAGGGCGGGTGAAAGTACATGTTGTTCGCAGACAGACCATTATGCAAATTTGTTACAAACCTATGTAGGTTTGTGCAGAAATGTAAAGGCTGGAATTACTGACAACTCATTTCAGGCACTTCAGAACCGTCTTTTCTTCTATTGGGAGACAATAACTGCATCTGTTATGCACTTTGTAGAACTTTTATATTCACAAACAGCTATATTACATGATACCTGAAAGGTAATATTCAAGAGAAAAAAAGAAAGAAAGAAAGAAAAAAAAAAGGGGGCACTTTAATTAATCAGTTTGGATGTGGATGTGAACACTATAACAGTTGCACTTGCTGTTATGTCTACAGCAGCATGATGCATTTTAATGAAATGATTTAATTACCAATAGAACTATCAGTCATTAGTGAATTAATATAAGAAGAGTGTGTATGACTTACATTGAATTTTTGTGTTCAATGTCAATGCACAGACCGTACCTGCCAGCATCCAGCTGTGTGTCCAGGAGGAGTGACAAGTCAATGGATCCTTCACTTAACTTTAGTGGATATACTGATCCTTGGTTTAGGTAAATGCTGTGTTAAAAATGTATTGACATGTTTATATTTACATGTATGCATTTGACAGATGCTTTTAATTTATCCAAAAAGACTTACATATATAGTGACTTACATTCTGATCATTTGCTATTTTAATAGCAATGACCCTCAACATGCCAAAGTCCTCAAGACATTTAGATCTAATCTGAAGAAGAAGTTTCAGTGTCTGTATGAGGGAACAGCAAAGCAAGGAAACCCTACATTGCTGAATGAGATCTACACAGAGCTCTACATCACAGAGAGTGAGAGTGGAGAGATCAATAATGAGCATGAGGTGAGACAGATTGAAACACAATTCAGGAGAGCATCAACAGAGGACACACCAATCAAATGCAAAGACATCTTGAGACCTTTACCTGGACAAGACAAACCCATCAGAACTGTGCTGACAAAGGGAGTCGCTGGCATTGGAAAAACAGTCTCTGTGCAGAAGTTCATCCTGGACTGGGCTGAAGGGAAAGAGAATCAGGACGTCCAGCTCATATTTCCCCTTCCTTTCAGAGAGCTAAACTTGATGAAGGACAAAAAACTCAGTCTTTCAGATCTTCTTCATATCTTTTTTCCTGATACCAAAGAAATGGAAATATCCAGTGACAAATATAAAGTGTTGTTCATCTTTGATGGTCTGGATGAGTGTCGTCTGTCTCTGGATTTTCAGTGCATTGTGAGTTTGTGTGATGTCCGTGAATCAGCCTCAGTGGACGTGCTGCTGATGAACCTCATTGCGGGGAATCTGCTTCCCTCTGCTCTCATCTGGATCACCTCCAGACCAGCAGCAGCTGATCTCGTCCCCTCTGAGTGTGTCCATCGAGTGACAGAGGTACGAGGCTTCAATGAGCCACAGAAGGAGGAATACTTCAGGAAGAGAATCAGTGATCAGAGTCTGGCCAATACAATCATCTCACACCTGAAGTCATCAAGGAGCCTCCACATCATGTGCCACATCCCAGTGTTTTGCTGGATCTCAGCCACTGTTTTAGAGAAGATGTTGAGAGTGGAGAGATTCCCAAGACTCTCACTCAAATGTACACACACTTCCTGATCATTCAGACCAACATTAAACATGAGAAGGACTATGAAAAGAACGTGAAGGATGAGGACATGATTCTCAAACTGGGGAAGCTGGCTTTTCAGCAGCTTGTGAAAGGCAACCTGATCTTCTATGAGGAAGACCTGAGCGAGTGTGGCATTGATGAGACAGAAGCATCAGTGTACTCAGGGTTGTGCACTCAGATCTTCAGAGAGGAGTTTGGCTTGCATCAGGGGAAAGTCTTCTGCTTTGTTCATCTGAGCGTCCAGGAGCATCTAGCAGCTCTATATGTGCTGCTTTCATTCCTGTTGAACAAGAGGGATGTGCTCAATGAAATCGTCAGCTCAAAACATGCACACAAGTTCACATGTCACACAATCTCTGACCTGCATCAGAGAGCTGTGGACAAGGCTTTACAGAGGAGGAATGGACATCTGGATCTTTTCCTCCGATTTCTTCTGGGTCTCTCTTTAGAGTCCAATCAGCTGCTCCTGAAAGTCCTCGTGACACATGTTGGAAACATCTCGTACAGCAAAGAGGAAACGATTGAGTACATTAAAACAAGAATAAAAATGAACCCATCACCGGAGAAATCCATCAATCTGTTCCATTGTTTAAATGAACTGGGTGATCATTCTCTGGTGAATGAAGTCCAAGAGTGTCTCAGATCTGGAGGTCTTTCAAGCACCCGATTGTCCTCGTCACAGTGGTCAGCTGTTGTGTTTGTTTTATTAACCTCCAAGCATTTGGACGAGTTTCATTTGGGTAAATACATAAGCAGCAAGCAAAGTCAAGATCACATGACACCAGATGAAGTACTTCTGAAGCTCTTGCCGGTAGTTAAAGCCTCCAGATCAGCTCAGTAAGTAGCATTTTGACCTGATTTTTTTAGACAAAAGACACACTTGAGTGCCTCTTCCTTTTAAGATAGAACTGGAGATTAAGATGCTAATTTCTTGGCTTGGGTTTTGAATTTCTGAAACCTATGTTGTCTGTGAGATCTCAACTATTGCCCTTGCAGTAAGACTTTCTCTAACCTTCTGATATAATGAATTTCATTATATGTACACTAAATTGGCCATTTGTGCTTGTTGGATCTTCCTTAAACCAGCTATGACATTTGCCCAATAAAGGAACCATGTTTGAAGTGTTTACATGATCTTACACACGAGTATAAAATATGATAAATAGCCTAATATTTGTCTCTTTGAAGAGCACAGACACAGTAGAGAGAACACAAACACCAGCGAACAATTAAAACATTCTAGAAAACTATTATAAAAGATCAGTACAAAATGTAGAGAGGGAACATTCACTACAAAAATATTTTAAATGAGGCCAATAGTGACCATCCTGTTTGCATTAGACATCGGAGAATTACTATTATTATTTTGCAGAGATATTAATACTGTTGTTACTGCTCTGTGACACATTGTACATTTGAGTTTTATGGTTGTTGCAACCACTGTAATCACTATGATCATTGATGAAGCCCGCTGTTAAACTGGTCTTTGTGTTCTCAACTAAGAGAGTGAAGAATTTGTCATTGTTCTGCAGGTTGAGTAATTGTGGCGTCACGGCTGAAGGTTGTGCTGCTCTGGCTTCAGCACTGAGATCAAACCCCTCACGCCTCAGAGAAATAGATCTGTCTAAAAATAAACTACAAGACTCAGGATTGAATCTGCTCTCTGATGGAATGAAAGATCCCCACTGTAAACTGGAGAAATTGATGTAAGATCATACATTAATCTCAGATGAGACAAGAATCTTATTATTTTAAGCAGGGGTGTCCAAACTCGGTCCTGGAGGGTCGATGTCCTGTTTTGCTCCAACTTGCCTCAACACACTTGCTTGGAAGTTTCTGGTATGCCTAGTAAGACCATGATTAGCTGGTTCAGGTGTGTTTAATTGGGGTTGGAGCTCAACTCTACAGGACATGGGCCTTTAGGAACAGGATTGGGCACCCCTGATTTTAACAGTCTATTGACAGTGTTGTTGCTCTGTTCATAGTGATTTGCATTGACACACAATAAAGCAATAGTAGATAAGTAATAAAAACATTCAATTTTCACAGATTTAGGATTTAATATTATAATCTCTCTGTGGTTGTGCAGTAGTTCCTGCTGAACTATGAGAGTGAAGAGAGTGTCATTGTTCTGCAGGTTGAGTCATTGTGGCGTCGCAGATGAAGGTTCTGCTGCTCTGGCTTCAGCTCTGAAATCAAACTCCTCACACCTGAGAGAACTGGATCTGACATGGAATAATCTACAAAATGCAGGTTTGACACTTCTTGCTGCTGGACTGAAGGATCCTCACTGTAAACTGGAGAAACTGACGTAAGATCATACATTCATCTTAATTGAAACAGTTATGTACATGAAGGGTCTATGATCATGTTGTTCAGATCACTACCCAAAAATGAAAATGGTCTCATGCTTTACTCACCCTCCTGCTGTCCCAGATGTATATTGTTTGTTTGTTTTTTGTCAGATAAACACAAACAAATATTTTTAGAAAAAGAATCCATCTCTAAGACTTTATAATGCAAATGGATAGAAACCCCAAAGCTGATACTTCAAAAACGTCTGGTGCATTAAACCATCGGTTTTGTAAGAAATACAATATATATATATATATATATATATATATGTGTAATAAATGGTAATGTAATATGAATCATAGCTTCTGGTCAGCTGTCTTTGCTTGTTTTCATATGAAGAATCAAAGTCATTTACATCTGGGATGGCATGAGGGTGAGTAAAGGATGATATAATTTCATTTTGAGGTGGACTTTTGCTTTAACATAATAAACTAATGATAAAAAAATGAAACCCACACAGATAAGGGATTTAATATAATCGTCTCTATGTGGTTGTTCAGTAGTTCCTGCTGAACTAAGAAAGTGATGTGTGTCATTGTTCTCTGCAGGATAAGTTATTGTGATATCACACATGAAGGTTGTGCTGCTCTGGCTTCAGCTCTGAGATCAAACCTGAGAGAACTAGATCTGACTGGGAATAATCTAGGAGAAGGAGGTCTGACGTTGCTCTCTGATGGACTGAAGGATCCTCACTGTAAACTGGAGAAACTGAGGTGAGTTCATACATTAATCTCAACATAAAAATGTTAATGAAAAATTGCCAATATGTGACTGAATGCAGTGCACTCTACAAATCTTGCCACCCTTGGCAAATATGAGCAAAACAGGATGTTGAAAAATGTTTTAATTGTTAATCATTCTGTCTATCATTCAAAATATTAAAAAGCATGTCACTTTTTAATTGAAACAAATGTATACCACAATTATTGATGCCCCTTCATTTACTAGTGCAGCTTCTCTTTGTCTTCTCCTATAATGCATGCTAAGAGGAGAGACCACAAGGCTTAAAAAAAAGCTTACACAGCACAGAGTCTGCCCTTCTGAAAGTCCTTAATGACATTTTAATATCTAATGATTCTGGTAATACTATGGCCTTAGTGCTTTTAGATCTCAGTTCAGCATTTGATTTTGTTGACCATGGTATTCTGCTGTCTCGCTTGGAGCACTGCATTGGTATTAGAGGTACTGTACTTGACTGGTTTCGGTCCTTTTTGTCTAACAGAAGATTTTCATTACGCAATTACAAAGCTATTTGAGTACTAACTGTATCTCTGATATTTTTCAGTCTGGTTTTAAAAGCTTACACGGCACAGTCTGCCCTTCTGAAGGTCTTTAATGACATTTTAATATCCAATGATTCTGGTAATACTATGGCCTTAGTGCTTTTAGATCTCAGTTCAGCATTTGATTTTGTTGACCATGGTATTCTGCTGTCTCGCTTGGAGCACTGCATTGGTATTAGAGGCACTGTACTTGACTGGTTTCGGTCCTTTTTGTCTAACAAAAGATTTTCAGTCAGTATTGGGCAATATTCCTCTTCTGTAGCATATTCTACATGTGGTGTTCCTCAAGGATCAACTTTAGCACCATTATTGTTTTCGCTGTATATGTTACCCATTGGTTCGATCTTTAGGAGATTAAGCGCAATGACAAGTCTGCATTATACCAACTAACAGCCTGTCTCCAAGAATTGAAAACATGGCTTACCAATAATTTTTTGCATTTGAATGATGATAAAACTCAGATTGTTCTGTTTAGGCCTAACGAGAAAACTGATCTGAGCACCGTTGATCTGGGCTCTCTTTCCCCATATTGCTCTGCTGAGGTCAAGGATCTGGGCTTCATACTGGACAGTGACCTAAAGCTGAACAAACAAATTAATTCTACTGTGAGTGCTAGCTTCTACCATCTGCGAAGATTAGCAAAAGTTAAACCCTTCCTAAGCAGGAAGCGTTTTGAGATTGTCATTCATGCTTTCATTTTTTCGCGACTTGACTACTGCAACTCGCTATATTATGGGCTGCCTGTCTCATCTATTCATCGTCTGCAACTTGTCCAAAACGCGGCTGCTCGTTTGCTCACAGGCAGTCGCAGAAGGAATCACATCACGCCTATCTTGCGTTCATTGCACTGGTTACCGATTAATTATCGCATCCAATTCAAAATTCTGCTATTCGTGTACAAAGCTCTAAACAACCTTGCTCCTCCATATCTCTCTGAGTTGATTATAGTACACAATCCAGCTAGATCACTCAGATCACAGACTAAGCATCAGCTTTTGGTTCCCAGAGCTGCCAACACGCGGCTGCTCGTTTGCTCACAGGCAGTCGCAGAAGGAATCACATCACGCCTATCTTGCGTTCATTGCACTGATTACCGATTAATTATCGCATCCAATTCAAAATTTTGCTATTCGTGTACAAAGCTCTAAACAGCCTTGCTCCTCCATATCTCTCCGAGTTGATTATAGTACACAATCCAGCTAGATCACTCAGATCACAGACTAAGCATCAGCTTTTGGTTCCCAGAGCTAGATTGAAATGCAGGGGTGACAGAGCCTTTGCTGTTGCTGGCCCCAAGCTATGGAACAATTTGCCATTATCCATCAGAATAGCTTCTTCAGTGTCTGAGTTTAAAAGTCTTTTAAAAACTTATCTTTTTTCCCATGCTTTCAATGTTTTGTGAATGTGGTTTTCTAATGACGTGTTTACTCTATTGTGTGATTGGATCAGTGTAACTGTGTACAGCACTTTGGTATACTAAGGTTGTTTTAAAGTGCTTTATAAATAAATTGAACATTGAACATACAACTGGAAAATGAAATTGAATTTCTAGAGGTGTCAGTAATTTTAGCACACATTTAGGGAAAAAATGTAAATGTCATGTAAAATGTAAAAATAAAATGTTTTCATATAATTTTCAAAAAAGTGATCTGCTTAAGTTATTAAAAGTGCAATAAACTGCGGAAGAGAACTAAATTCAGCACTTGCACATTGGCAGTCGGCGGTCTGTGCTAAAAAAATATTTTTAAAACATAAAAGCAGCATTTGTTCATGCACTATGTTGCACCTCCGCATAGTGTTTTAAAATGCCTTCTCTTTCTGGGTTGTAACCACTGATTTATATATGCAGCTGGATTGCTCTTAGAATTCTAACTGCTAGCAATCAGTGAAACTCCCGGAAGTGTTTGAGCAGCCATGCTCCCTTTTGGGAATTCCCTTTAAAGTCTGGAATTTCTCCTGCTATTGAGAAATTACATTCATATTCTTTACAGTAGTGAACATCAGATTGGCTGACACACGAGACACCTCAAAACATTTATTACAAATGTTAAAGTGCGTTCAAATTCTGAAATCTGGATACAGATTTATGCTTTCAAGTCTTAAACAGCTTTCTCGCAATAACTGTTTTACTGGTGTGCATGTAAACAAACATATTGTTCTCTGCAGGTTAAGTGATTGTGATATCACAGCTGAAGGCTGTGCTGCTCTGGCTTCAGTTCTGAGATCAAACCCCTCACACCTGAGAGAACTGGATCTGACTGCGAATAATCTAGGAGACAAAAGTGTGAAGTTGCTCTCTGCTGGACTGAAATGTCCTCACTGCAAACTGGAGACACTAAAGTAAGGTCTTACATATTAATCCTAACTGAAACAAGACACGTTATTTTAACATTTTAACAAAGCCCAATTTTAGTCGGGAACTTTCTGAAGTTTCTTTAATTCGATGTGAAATTACCCTCTACAGTATATGTGAATGTGAGTGTGTCATTGTTCTGCAGGTTGTGGGATTGTGATATCACAGATACAAGTTGTGCTGTTCTGGCTTCAGCTCTGAGATCAAACCCCTCACACCTGAGAGAACTCAATCTGTTGGGGAATAAACTAGGATATAGAGGTTTAAAGCTGCTCTCTGTTTTAAAAGATCAACCACTGTATAAACTAGAGACACTGCTGTAAGTACTATTGATTCATATCATAAATCATACCATATCATAATCATATATCAAATCATATAGTTTAATTTTAACTAGTCAATTCCCTGACCATGCTCCACAATGCATTGTTGTGTGTTTTGTTTTACTGACAGGTATTAAATGATGGTTAATATGGGGCCAATACAGGGACATTCTCATCAAAACCGAAGTCACGGTGACCTCACTGGTGTGTTTGTGGTATTTCTATTAATGACTTTACTGTATATAATTGGAAATATTACGTTTTTGTGTACAATCTATTAAAATCGTCCTCCCATTCATGTTCTGGTGGACAGTTTTTATCAATTTTTATGTATTATTTGCATTATATAGTATGGTTGTTTTATGAACATGTACAGACACACGTGAACTACAACTGCTTTGTTGATACTTGACCTGACCTGCAAAAGACAGCACAGAATTGAAACATCTTTAACTCTTTTAAACTACTAAGTACAGTAGTACAAACCAATAAATAGTACAATCACAGGTATCTTCTTCTGAAATCCCAATACATCCAATTTGTTGTTTCCATAATCGTCTTCGGTTTTTTTATTGCCATTCCCAACATCTTCTTGTTCTTAGACTAGTTAAAAGTCATGGGATGCGCAGACAAGTTCAGACAAGACACACAGATGTGTGCAAAAATATAAAACATTGTGCTGTTGAGGGGAAATCTCTTCATCAGCTCCAACTGACGTCAATTAAGAATATGATCTGGAACATTATTTTGATTAATTATGAAAAGCCACAGATGCATTTTTTATTAATTGCAGAACTTGTGAACAGTATTACAATACATGTTACAAGAATAATGAAATTTACAAAATTGTCAATACTTTTGTCTTCATGTTCATAATAACAAATAACTGCTTTTACATTCAATGTTATCACTGAACTA
This sequence comes from Sinocyclocheilus anshuiensis, assembly GCF_001515605.1. NCBI lineage: Eukaryota > Metazoa > Chordata > Actinopteri > Cypriniformes > Cyprinidae > Sinocyclocheilus > Sinocyclocheilus anshuiensis. The sequence continues at coordinate 1,026,588 of NW_015544223.1, read as the reverse complement.
GTTTTGGAAGTAAAAGTTACAATAAATAAATAAAATAATAATAAAACGTTCCAAAATGCCTGTATACATTGTCAATAAAAAAACAAACAAAAAAACAAACAGATAGCATAAAGGCTCCTCAATACTATTACAAAAGGAGCATTCTTTACCAATGTCCATAAACTTAGAAAGTAATATATTAGTTGGATAGATTCTATGTAAGATCTTGAAAAGAATTTCTCTTTATTTCAAATACAAAATTTGCATTTTTGTAAGAAAAATATCCATATTCAAAATGTAATAATCACTTTAATGTAGCTTGCGCCAACAGTTGTACATAGAAGCAGGTCCGGGAGCATGACGTATGAGTTCAGCGTTGCGCATGCGCCGGTGAGTCTCGTGAAAACCAACGTTTGTTAACAGGAGCAAAGGAAGCAAAGTTTCCTTACTTTAGCAAAGGAAAACCAGTCTCCTCTTGGCTTATATCGAAATCCTCCGACATTCTTCTTTACAAATCCTCGTTTCGTACTTCTAATAAGTGACCAGTGTTTTGTTTTAATCTCTCCCCTGCGCTTCCGCATGCATCACTTCTGAGTGGCACATGCGCAAAGCTGACCTCATACGTCATCCGGAGCTGCTTCCGTGTACAACTGTTGGCGCAAGTTACATTAAAGTGATTATTACGTTTTGAATATGGACATTTTTCTTACAAAAACGCATCGATTCACTACAGGAGGCCTTTGTTCACCCCCGGAGCCGTGTGAGACACTTTTTTTTTATTTAACTTCTTTTGGACTGATGCATGCAACACACGCTGAGTGGCATTAAACAGCTTGAAAGATCAAAGACAATTTTTAATATAACTCCGACTGGATTCGTCTGAAAGAAGAAAGTCATATACACCTAGGATGACTTGAGGGTGAGTAAGTTATGGGCTAATTTTCATTTTTGGGTGAACTAACCCTTTAATGATCAAATTCTTCCTGGGAATGAAAGACTCTGTATTCATCATAGCAGACGTAAAAGTATTTTATTTTGTGTAACAGCACTGTTTTATTTATTTATTTTTTATTTAGCCACTGTACTGAATAAATACCTGGGGTTGTGTTTTCTTTTAAAAGAGACGAAAAGCAAGCAGATATTGCAGTTTTTAAGGCTTTTCTGTATGCAGAATTACTTTCCCTCCATGCAATATGAAACACCTCTAGTTTTGTTTTCTTCCAGCTGCGCTCCATTTTCTGGGATGCTCTCTTTAGGGCACGATTGTGCTCATTATGCCATGGTGTCAGACTGTTTTCCTTAATCTTCTTTAAGAGTAAAGGAGCCACCCTGTCTAAAGTGCTAGAAAAGAGAGAGTCAATAGTTTCTGTTACACTATCAAGATTTCTGAGCTATTGGATACTGAGGAATTGAAACAAGTCAGGAAAATTATTTACAAAACAGTATTTTGTTGTAGAAGTGATAGTTGTACCATATTTGTAATAAGAAGTTGAATTTGCAGCTTTAGCTATATAAAGTATACACAAGACTAGAAAATGATCCGAGATATTATCGCTCTTTTGCAGAATTTCAATGCCATTGACATTAATTCAATGTGATAGAATTCAATCTAAAGTATGATTTTGACAATGAGTAGGTCCTGACTCATGTTGTCTAACCCCAATAGAGTTTAGAATGTCTAAAAAATGCTGATCCAAATGCATCTTTTTCATTATCTACATGGATATTAAAATCACCAACATTTAAGACTTTATCTGCAGCCAGCACTAACTCAGATAGAAAATCTGCGAATTCTTTGATAAAGTCTGTATGGTGCCCTGGTGGCCTGTATACAGTAGCCAGTAAACGTCACAGGGGATTTATCATTAACACTTGTTACACTAACAAGAAGAAATACTGAAAATATTGCTATAAATTGTAGCAACACCTCGCCCTTTACCTTTTGGACACGGCTCATGTTTATAACAGTAATCTTGGGGGGTAGACTCATTTAAAGTAATGTAATCATCTGGTTTTAGCCAGGTTTCTGTCAAACAGAGCACATCTATGATCTGTGATCATATCATTTACAAAAAGCACTTTTGTATAAAGCGATCTAATAATCATTAAGCCAAGCTTTATCATTTGTTTATCTGTATTACATCTGTGTTTTATTTGTTGAACCAATTAAATTGTTACCGTTAAATTTGTATAGTATTATATCTAGGTGAAAGAGTCTCTATGTGCTGAGAATTAACTGACTTCTGTGACGTGTGGCGACTAGCAGACGGTCGGTTTAGCCAGTCTGTCTGCTTCCTGACCTGGGCCCCAGTTAGTCAAGTACAAACTCTAAGTGACATATTTCTAGAGAGAAGAGGGACGAAGACCATCTCTTTTCAACAGGTCAGGTCTGCCCCAAAAACTCGTCCAATTGTCTATGAAACCTATGTTATTCTGCTGGCATCATTTAGATATCCAGCCACTGAGTGACGACAGTCTGTGTATGTATCTCGTCACCACGGTAAGCAGGGAGGGGGCCAGAGCATATTACAGTGTCTGACATCGTTCTTAAAAGTTCACACACCTCTTTAATGTTATAGTATCACATGCAAATGTGGTATACTTAATAATTAAAATATTTATTTTAAAATCTCAGGGGTACTTTAAGTAAATAGGTGAAAGAGGTTTGGCGGACAAAAAGTTTGGGAATTTAACCTAATTTAAGGTAATTTTTCATCCTTTTCACCTCCTCACTATTTTTTTATGTTTTTGCTTTAGGGCACTGCACAAATGCATCTTTTTTTCTTCAGTGTTTTATTTTCCTACATATATCACACCTGTAGGATATTTCACATACAGTCCTATCCAGCAAATTTTATTTCCAACCTGCTTCAGCTCACATGGCCTGTGATTTTTCAAGGGATCCTTAAGACCTTGATTAGCTGGTTCAGGTATGTTTGATTAGGGTTGCAACTTTCCTCTTCAGGAACAGACCTATGCAATAGTGTCGCTCTCTAGTGCTGCAAATGCGTTACAGCATCATGAGCTATGAACAATGCTTTTCCCCCCAAACAGCATATATAATTATCATAAATGTTATCAGTCTTTGTAATGTTTCGAAATAAATCCTCATTCTTTAACTGGGCGATATTGGGTTTCCTTTTCCTTACTTTCAAAGTGACGCAATTGGGTGTCAAGCAATTGTTCATTTGAGTTTTCCCTCTTTTCCTCGGATTTCTTGGCTTTCAAATAGCTAGAAAAAGTGCCGTGCGCGTTTTACTTTCACTTTCAAATTAGGCAATTCGCATTGACTCAATTCAAGCAACAACGAGGTCAAACTCAGAACTTTTATTAACAAAACGAATAAAAATACACCATTTATGCCTATGCATAATAAAATAACAAATTACATAGGCTACACAAAGTTTAAATAGGTATATAAAACTGAAAATCAGCAAACACTGTGGAACCAAATAAATAAGAAACATAACATTTATTAGCAAATGAATAAGAAAGCTTGGAGGCACGGCATATACACCTTGATGTAAAATAAAATAAATAAAATACACAAAGTTTAAATAAAGTAATCAGCAAACACTGTAGAACCAAATAAATAAGAAAGAATGTTTAAAAAAAACTTCCAGTCAATAGGCTGGTGTCCAAAGTCATTTTTTTCCTGCTTTTTTCAAATGGTTATATTTTTAATAATGTTAATACTGTGTTACTCATTGTTATGAATTACAAGATGTTACAGTCCATAACAACATCATATGTTTTTGCAAAAAGTGTCTTAAATAGCTGAAAATCATGATTTCTTGTTGTCCGAATTAGTTAGTGCATTTTTTCCATCATGTATCATTGTGTAATCAAAATATATTATTGTACTTTTCTTTTTGTAATATTTCATTCATTTAATTTATAAAAGCCCTAAAAAGTCATTTACCTAATTCTACAACATTATTTAAAAAATAATTGGCCATAAAGGAATGTCTCGAAACTAGCTATGATGGTGTTCCCTTAAAGAATGAGGTTCAATATCTTGGAATATTGATAGCCAAAGACCAGAAAAGAAGATGCTTGCTAAATTTGAGTCCTATTATTGAGAAAAAAACAAAAAAAAGTTAAATCATTGGCTAATAAGAGACTTCTCTTTAAGGGGTAGAGTTTTAATTACAAAGGCAGAGGGTATTTTGGTTAATACCTAATCAATATTTAATTACAAACAAGGTTAAGGAAATATCATTCAAAATTATACACAGGATTTACCCAGCCAAATATTTGGTAAAATTTAAATCTGATATTGATTTTAGTTGCTCCTTTTGTGTCAGTTGTCCTGAAACTGTGGTACATTTGTTTTGGCAAAATGTATGTAATTTTATTGTACAAAATATTGATAATCATTTTGTTTTGTTATGGAAAGATCGGAGAACAGCAAAGAAAAGCACAGTCACGTTTACATGATAAATCTTATTTTTTTACATGCAAAATTTAATATTCACAAATGTAAGTTTTTATGCAAAAAAAAATGTTTTTTTTTCTTTTAGGAAGGAAATGGAGCATTATATTGATACTATACGATTTTCTATGAAACAAAAAGCAATTAAAACGGTGAAAGTTTGTAAACGCTTTAATATTTTTATATACATTTGTATTTGTATACAGCCCCTCTAGTGTGAAATTGTTTATTTCATGTATAATGTTTATTGTTTATATCATGTATAGTGTTTGTCATATACATGTATTTTGATCTTGTTAATAAAAAAAATAAAATAAAAAAAGAAGTCTATGTGAAGTCTACGAAAATATTTTAATCGAAAAAGTTCTTACACCAAGAGTTATAATGTTTTATAAAGTTACCACAATATCAAAAGGAAAACAGATTTTTTTCATTGATCACTTTGTGTTATTTAAAAGTATTTTAATCATGATTTCATTAGTGCCATGTGCTCTTAGCATTTATGCTAGCAAGTGGAGTTTTTGGCAAAAAATAAAGAAAATTGTCAATTCTGTTACCGTCAAACTCTGTTACCAAGGTAGAGTAACAATTCTGACAATGCGGTAACAGAATTGACAGTCCATCGGACAATTCTGTCAATTCTGTTACTTTACAATTCTGTTACTTAAAGGGCAACTCTGTTTATGAACTATTTTCACAAAAAAACAATAAAATTGTTGTTTGAAATCTAATAAACATTATTGATTTATTTTTTGCACCCTTATAATATTTCATCAATATTTCTTTTTTTAACTGAATATTGAACATTTTCACGTCACACGGTAGAACTCATCCATCCGCGCGCTCTGAGAATCGCTTCAGTTCAGTGAGAATCCAAGCAGTAGCGGAGACAATCACCTGAGCAGAGACTCGAAGTCCACCCAGACAGACAGTCGACAAAATTTCAGAAAGTTCGACAGCGATGCAGCATGTCAACACGCGTTTCTCCTGCGTTTGAGTCCGTGGAGCTCAACTCCAGCAGTTCAGTGTCAGCAGATGCTCAGCTGATGTTGAGTGACTCTACACAGACAGCTGGAGACAAAACCACCGTCCCAACAGGAGCTTCAGAACAAGAGGCTTCTTCTGCAGCAGCCGCTATAGAGAACAGCACAACAGGTTAGCAATAACAATAGAATAAAACATAAATGAAAACTGTAGGCTAAATAAATGGAATTAATAATAGTAAAAATAGTGAAAAAAGTCGAAAAAAAATACTTTTTGTGCATATAGTAATTTAATCTAGTACAATACACCTTTAAATGACCCACTTAACTATTCACCCAATGTTCTTTTCTTCCTCAGTATTTGACTTGCATCATCTGTTGTTAATTTATTTGATCTTTTATTTCTGTTTTTCTTAGAAAAACAAACCAAAAAGAGGAAGAAGAAAGGCTTCCGAGTATTCTTCCGGCGAATAGGGAAGGCTATAAAGCTTTGCACCCTATGTTGCTACGGAGATGACATATTGCCCCCATTTCCATGCGACAAACCAGCAGATCTCCAGCCAGGTTTATCTGGTCTTGAATGGGCGTTATCAATCGATCCATGTCCATCTGGTATTGAGCTGACAGTTAACGCCGATCCAGTCGATCCTGAGCCGTCATCGGTCTCAGGACCATCCAGCCTTGAGGTGACACCTGACAGTGATCCGGCTGATCTGGAGCCATCACTTGTCCCAGGTCCATCCAGCCTCGATTTAAAGTTAACCCTGGATCCAGGTATATCCACACTGGTTTCTGAGACGATGAATGTCCCAGGACCATCTAGACTTGAGGTAATGCCTGTACCAAGTCTATTTATTATTGAGCTAAAACCGGATGTGGATCCAGCCGAGCCCAAGCCGCCATCTGTCTCAGGTCCATCCACACTGGATTCTGAGATAACACCTGTTCCAGGTTCATCTGGTTTTGGGGCAGCTGTTGGTAAGTCTACAATCATTTTTTTAAACTGCTGTTGGGATTTTCATTTTACCTACTGCTCTTTCACACTAATGCCTAATTAGCATTTATGCACCTGACAATTGTCTAATACCTTTTTTAGTATTCAACATGTAGCATGGGGAATTCTGATGTATCTAGTTCTAGTTTAGGATTTGGTTTAGTTTTATTTTTCAGTGTACAAGTGAAATGTTGAGTGTCGAGATTGCATCAAAAAAAAAAAATGTCAGAACCAAAAGATTTTCCTAATTCCTTGTAGTTTAGAATGAACTTAATGTGACTTTTTAATAATGAAGGACAAGATAATTAAGCATAAGTATCCCACTTTACCAGTTGTCTCACCTAACATCTGTATTCACCCAATGTTCTTCTTTCTTTGTGATGTCAAACTCAGTATTTGACTTGACCGTTCTGGTGGTAATTTTGTTTACTTTTCTATTTCTTTCTTTCTTTCTTTTTTTTTTGTAGAACAACAATCAAAAATAAGGAAGAAGAAAGGCATCTGTGCATTCTTCTGCCGAACATGGAGGGCTGTTAAGGGCGCTGCCCTCTGTTGCCAAAGGGGCAACAAAGTGGCTCCAGATCCATTTGCCACTGACCCAGTGGCTCGCCAGGATTCATCAGATCTCCAGCCAGTTTTATTCAGCCTTGGTTGGCTAACACTTAATGCTGAGCCAACAAATCTGGAGTCATCACCTGTCCCAGGTCCATCTACACGGAATAATGAGCCAATTCCTGCCCCACGTCAATCTGGTTATGAGCCAGTAGTTGGTAAGTCTACTTTAATTATTAGTCTACTGTCACTACTTTTATTGTAGTTGTATTTTTACTTCTCTCCTGGTCTGCTGTTTCACATTTGTGTCTAGTTTGTATTTATATTCCTGAAATTTGTCAGTATTTACATGTAGCATGTGAGGATCTAGTACTAGTTTTTAATTTTTTTATATATAATTTTTATTTTTAAGGGTCAAAAGACAAAAACATAGAATGACATGTCCGCAATGTCAGAGATGAACATCCAATCCAAGTTTAGAATTAATTTAACGTGGATCTTTAGCAAGATGATTGAGATTAAGTGTCCTTTTAAGTGTTCTTTGTTCATGACGTCTAGCCTCAGTAATTGACTTACAGTTTCTGGTGGTAATTTATTTTCCTTTTCCTTTTCCATTACTTTTTTTTTCTTTTTCAATTTAGAAAAACAAACAAAAATGAAGAAGAAGAAAGACATCCAAGCATTCTTCCAGCAAACATGTAGGGCTGTTTTTTCCTCCTTGGCCCCAGATTCATGTTGCCTTGAGCCAATGGCTCACTGGGATCCAGCGGACATCCAGCCAGGTCTATCTGGCCCCTTGTGGGTGTTAACAACTGATTCAGGTCCATCTTGTTTCAAGGTGACAGTTACGGCGAACCAAGATCCAGCTGATTCCCAGCCAGGTCCATTCAGCCTCGATTCACACTTAACACCTGATCCAGGTCCAGCTGGTCTTGTAGTTGCATTGATGTCTGTCCCAGGACCATCCAGTCATGATGTAATGCCTGTCCTAAGTCCACCCATTCTCAGGCTGACAGCTGACATGGGTTTGGACGTTCCTGAACCAAAACCTGTCCCAGGTTCATCCGGTCTTGAGCTGACAGCTGACATGGGTCTGGATGTTCCTGAGCCAAAACCCATCCCAGGTTCCAGTCTTGAGCTGACACCTGTTGTGGATTTGGAAGATCCCGAGCCGCCATCTGCCTCGGGTCCATTTAGTTACAGGCTAACACCTGACACTGATCTGGACAATCCTAAACAAAAACCTGTTCCAGTCCTATCTGGTTTTTGGCCTATTGCAGGTGAGTCTACTGCCAATATTAGTCTACTGTCACTATTTTCATAATAGCTGTATTTTTACTTTTCCCCTACTGTTTCATATTTGTTCCTACCCTTACCCAAAAGTAGTATACTTCAAGTTTATTTTATTAAGTATACTTAAGTAAAGTTTAAGTATATTTTTAAGTATACTTCATGTAGTAAGGGACTAAATTGGCCCACTTTCTAGTATATAAAAGTATACTTTTAAGTGTACTTTTAGTATAACAGTAGTAAACTTTTAGTACACAACTAGTTTACATCTATGTTTTTAGTTTGCACTGCAACTATACTAAAAGTGAACTTATAGGTATACTGATAGTTTACTAATTAAATACTTGTAG
>NW_015544223.1:1005622-1017904 GCF_001515605.1 Sinocyclocheilus anshuiensis | reverse complement strand
TTTAGGTATTAATTTGTATATATTTTGTTATATGAATATCTGAACATACAAAACATCAAAAGAACAGGGTATCTGCTTGTAAACAAAAACATTTTATTCTAGCTTCATGCATTCTTTTTTTTATAAACACTAGGCGTAAGTTTTATAAATTAAAAAGATAAAGAAACAAACAACATTTTGAACAAAAAGCTGAAAAAAGACTATTAATTGGATTCAGAATGATAATCAAAACGTAGATGGAGTCGATCAACACCCCACAGCTTGAGAGTCATTATTACCTCTTCATTGGTCTACATTTTAGTCCATAACGTTACACAGTTTTGATGCTGTTTTATGTCTGATTGTGTTAGATTACACGTGGAAGCATCTGTTGTTTCGGTTTCTTCTTTACTTGTGTTTTTTGGGGGGGGAAATTCTGTGCAGAAGATGTGTAATAGCACCCCCTACCGTAACAATGAAAACACGGATTCTCTTAAGTATAAGTCAAGTATACTTAAATGTAATTTTAAGTATATTTCTGAGAAGTACATAAAGCCCATGTCTGAGAAGTACATAAAAAGTAGACTGAAAGTATACTTTCCTTTTTTTTAGTTTAAAAGACGTATACTAATAGCACACTTGAATAAACTTCTTTTTCGTAAGGGTAGTTAGTAAGTATTTTTGTTCTTGGCATGTATCTAATTCCTTGTTCAGTATTCAAAATTAAGCCTGTGGCATTCTAATGGATCTAGTTGTTTTGAGTCATGTTTTCCCTTGTATTTCGAGGTGTTATTTTCCTGGTTCCCTGATTGCCTTTTTTGTCTGCTCTTAACTAATTTGCTGTAATCCTAATGCATGTAAAACATTTTTTAAGAGACACATTATTTGAATAACTATTCTGTCTGCCTTCTGGCAGCACTGCAATTGGAGTGCATGTAAGATAATCAAAGAAAGTAGTGCTCACCTGTTCTTTTTGCATGTTTTTTTTTCAGCATCATTTTCCTCCCGTTATGATGTGGGAGTGAAGTTGGGACAGGGAGGCTTTGGTACTGTGTATGAGGCAACTCGCAGATCTAATGGCCAGAAGGTAAACCACTCTTGCTTTATTAACTAAACATTTTGTTTCATTTATTTTTGTCTTTGTTTTGTTCTCATTTCTGTTCCATATTTTTTTTTTATTTTTTTGTGAAATTTTAACATATAGACATTGCAGATTATTTTGATCAAACATGTTTAAAACTATTTGTCTTTTTGCAGGTTGCTATCAAATTTCTACCTAAGAAGCCCTGGAACATTTTTATTAATGTGGTAAGTTGGCAAGACAAAATGTTAATATATATATTTAGGGTGCGTTCACACTTGTAGTTCGGTTCTCTTGGTTCTTTTGATCCAGACCAAAAAAGAAAACGATACATTTGGTCCTGGTCCACTGAGCGTTCACACTGGCATTTTTGACAGCGAACCTAAAGATACATTCACAAGCTTATTGGCCGGATTGAATGATATATATATTTCGCGACGGAACTCACTGAACACCCCAAACAAAAGCTGTGTTCGACTTAAAGCGGCTCTGCGCAGACCTATCTGTGTATGACATCACAGTACCCATTCACCAATCGGTCTGCTCAGTGCCACTTTAAGTCGAACACACCTAATGCTGTCTGCTGGACTAAGCGCGCTCATTGCTGCGTGTACTTTTGATTTTATTTTCACCACCTGCGAACTCACGAAGAGCTCATACCTCCTCTTTACCTCCTCGTTGCTCCACATTTGCCCTCTGCTCATTTTGTTTTGGATACACCACTCATTCCGCGTCGTCAAATCATGTCGCATAGCGTCGCATCTCGTCATTACTTCCTGTTTTTGGTTCGTTTAAAAGTATTTGGTCCGTGTTGTGTTCATATGTCATTCGAACCGCACCAGAGTTCGTTTGGAAGCGGACCGAGACCCATCTTTTTAGCAGTCTCGGTCCGCTTGTTTGGTGCACACCAGGGTTCGGATGGAAACGTTCACACTTACTCAAACGAACCACACTAACAGAGCAATCGCACCAGTTTTAATCGAACCAAACATTACAAGTGTGAACACACCCTACATTCAATACACATTTGGGTTCAAAAGTCTGTGAGTAAAAAGTAAGAATAAATAGTAAAAAGCAGAAGCATTTTCAATAGTGTTCTCAGACTTGTAGACTCTGCTGTATCTCAATATAAATATTACACATGGAAGTGAAAGTTCAAAGCTAACTCTTTGTCAAATTTGTTTCTCTAGCCTGGATCTACACAACCTCTACTGTCAGAAGTGGCTATGAATGTGATGGTGTGCACACCTCCAAAAAGCCCCCACATCGTACAAATAATCGAGTGGTTTGATCAACCACATCAGTTCATCATAGTTATGGAATATCTGCATCTGTGTGAGACCTTGCTGGCATTTACCATGCGCCATGGAAGTCGCCTAGATGAATCCGTGGCACGTGGCTTAATGCGGCAAGCGGTGCTTGCAGCCAAACACTGCATTGAACGGGGCATCTTCCACAATGACATCAAGACGGACAACATGCTGGTCAACACAGAGACGCTGCAGCTCAAATTACTAGACTTTGGCTGTAGTGAGCGTATTAACACCTCTTGCTCTAAAGGTGAGTTGACTTAAAGGTCACATATTGTACACCTATCTGGAGTTTTATTTTAGGTTTTGATGTCCTTAAGAAGGCTGGAACAATAATGTAGCTGTAAAAATAGTTGCCTGCTGAAATTGAAATGTATATACATCTTCATCATGACTAGATAGACACGGTGAGTATGTCTTTACTATACACGTTAGATGTGATCCACCTCATAGTAACAATCCTGTCAGATTGTCCATCCTTTGAGTATAACGTGTAACGTTACAGGTCGGCCGATCTGGTTTCGTGGTTAAAGTTAACCTTTTCGGCATGTTTCCGCAATGTTGTCTGGGGGTTTGGCAAAAGGAGAGTGGGACTGTGGGTGGTGCTCGGGGTGGTGACTGAAGGCGGTGACTGTGTAGGTCAACTTTTTACGGAAGTCACAACGATTCGTGAAAAAAGCCAGGAAATTTCAGTTTTGACAATATGGGACCTTTAATGGCATATGCCAGATATTGTACATGATCCAAAGCTTATTTTTCCCACATTAGCATACTGTGATTGAGTGGCATTATAGTTTCTATAGATTTTCTATTATATTATCTCAAAGTAGACTAATGGCTCACACAAGACTTTAGCAAATGAAATGACAGAACTCTGTTAATCTCTTGCTTTTATTTCAGATTATGAATGGGCAGTCGGATCAACAGTCTGGTCTTTGGCTATGGTGCTTTTGGAGATAGTGAGCGGAGACCAGCCCATAAGTGTTTTTCTCTCCAAAGCACGTGATCCTTTGATTCCAAATTTCTCCACTGGTGAGACAACATCACATAATGACAATAACACTGTTAAACGCACACACATAAAGCCATGGCACAATATCAGGGTATTCTCAACTACTAAATATAAAAGGGAAAACTGATAGACAGAACACCTAAAAATGGAAATCTGCAGTACTAATGAGCAAATTGTAACATACAGGATACAGTCTTTGTTCAAAAATTGAATACAGTACTAAATACTGCGTTTTTCAGAAGCTATTTTCATACATGACAGCATTCACGTGCTATGCTGTCATAAAGAGCATACATGACTAACCAGCTTTGTCCTCTTTGAAAACTTGTACAGAATTCCACAATCTGATAGAGCAGTGTCTGGTCAGGCAAACCAAGAGACCAACGTTAGAGCAGATTTTAGAACATCAGTGGTTTAAGCAGGACTGAAGGAAGGCAGAGGCTCAGGAGGCAAGTAGTGTAACAGTTTGAGGGAAGGCAGATAATAGAAAACTATATTAGACATTAGAAGTCCTTCTCATGAAAGAGCAAGTATAATTCACGTTTGATTCTTAATTAGTGTGACAAAATTATTTATTTATATTTTTTAGTACAAGGTACTTATAGGACATTTCTAAAAACAGCTAGAATTTTCAATTCAGTGATTAATTTAACAGATAATCCCAACCAATTCTCCTGTAAGAAAAAGAAGAACATGAGCCATTTATCTGTAGAAGATAGCTAGCAGATGGCACTTTAGAGCAGAATTTCACCTTTCTTGACTACCAAAGAAAACAAAACTGTGGCATTGAATGTTACACCTACTACAAAGGTGACATTTTGCCAAGACAAATATTTCAAGATTCTAGGACTGTTTGTCTCAAAAGTCCTAGATAATCATGCAATTGTGCAGAAAAACTAAAAGTAAGAGAAAATAGCGCTCTAGGGACAAATAATACTGAAGATGTGAATGCACCTCTTGTTTGCGACGCATTCCGCATTCTTGGGGGCCTTTTGCCACAGATGAAACAATCCATGCATAGCTGAATTCCAAATGTAATTTAGAGGAACTTGACAGAAAATTCCCAGGGAAGACCCAGTAAAGATTTTCTGGCCACCAGATCTACATTAGATCAACTACTGACTCAGAGGGTGGAGTCTGCCATTTTATTATAATAGGCCATGCACCCACCCAGTACAATATTATCTTAAATATTTTGGATTCACTAACCTGAGACTCCTCACATGAAAAGCAAATGTTTCTAGACCAACAAATCTAAACAGTACACATTATATTACAATTATGCATATGTAATAAAATATAATAATATAATATTTGTATTATATTATTGTTGCAATGGCTGTTTTTTTTCTACAAATGTAATTAACTTTTTATTAGCAGAAGCTTTACTTAAATCTTATCTGTGAGTAAAATACTTTTTTTTTTTTACTCAAATCAGAATTTAATTTCCACTGAATTATTTGATAAGTATACAGTAATGATTATAAATGAAAGTAAATGATTAGATCTGATCACTTATATTGTATTGACAACCATAAATAATTGTAAACTCTGTACATACTGTACTTTCAACATTAGTTTGTTATTTTTCAAGGTAGTTACTTGTAGCCCGTGTAACCGTCTTCTTTTAAGAACAAAACGTCTCGGTTACGTATGGTAACCCTCGTTCCGAACCAATCGTGCAACCTTGAGGGCTCGGGACACGGTGGAAGTCTCCACTCGAGCCCTACCCCTACAGCGGCCCGGTAAAGCATAGCCATTATTTCTGGATCCGATTCAGGCATTGCTACAGTCCCGGAGGAGAGCAGCGCAGCCGAATCTTCCTCTCCAGAAAGCTCTGGCTCACCCTCCGAGATGATCATCTTCCCGCAATGAGAAGATGACTCATCCACAAACGCCACCTCAGCGTGCTACATGCCCAGGCACGTGAGGCAGCGATCGTGACCATCACCCAGCGCCAGGTAACGACCGCATCCAGAAACGCCCGGGTGATACGTTGTCTATAGCAAGACCCACATCGTCTTTACAAAGACGTAACGTCAAGTTTGCCACGCAACGTCGTCTTTAAAAAGACGCACCCGAAATTGCTCTTTTAGCGAAAAAGCTCTTTTAGCGTGCCGAGGCGCACAGGGGAGATGATCATCTGCAACACAAACGGGGTAGTGCAGCCTGATGTGTGCAACCCACTCGACACGGGAAACCACCACCGCCGAAGCGCCGTACCGCCAACACGAAGAGCTCTCCAAGAGCGCGCTGAACTCGTTCAGTCTTCTTCTCTCAGTAGAGTAGTCAGGAGCAGAACGATGTGATCGCTCGGCTCCGAAGCGAAAAGCTGAATATGCGCTGCATCTGCTGCCTACTTATACTCACGCTGTGATCAGCGGCAGCTGGATGCAATAATCGCATGCCAATGTGCATTGGCTCGTTTAGTTTACACTCGAAGTAGATTGGTCTCTCTAAGCGAGATCCCAATTCGTCGGTCATCCGACGTGACGTCGAGAGTGACCGACTGAAAGGGAACCAAGTCTCTTAATAATAACACACTCTCAAAAAGAACAGCCATAAACTCTACCTTTTAAGGTGCAAATGGCCATCACTGTTGTGGTAATTCTAGGCAAAAGAACAAAATAGTACCCTATAACTTTGAACCACTTAAGAGGCCGTTTTGCACCCTAAGGGTATGGAAATTACTGTATAACATGGAATGTCATGGAGGTTGGCAAATTTTGGATGATTAAATCAAAAGTAGGGCTTTTATTAATTAATCAAATCGTGATATGAACTAGTGTCTGTGAATACTGAAACGCAAAAAGACTGCTATTGAGAAGTCTGCATGTTCTGGGTTTCTGTATGAATGATCGTCTACCACACACAAAATAAACACTATACGAGACACACCACATGAACTGCTCTGAGTTTGCTTTACAAGCATTTCACCATTTCACCTGATAAAAACAATTGTCACATGATATACACAGACACTCAAAGGTCTTCACGACAAACAGTCAAAATAAGAGTTCGGTTTAACTTGAAGAAATAATACATTAAAATGTACTTCTCAAAATAATAATAATAATAAAAACATATTTTATTTTTAATTAATTATTTCTTCCATGTTTTAATTTTAAGAGTAAACTTCTGTTCTGCGGCACTTCGTTTGGCAAAAAATTTAAAATTGTACATTTTTTATTTGATTACATTTTAAAGGTGCCATAGAATGGAAAACTGTTTTTACCTTGGCATAGTTGAATAATAACAGTTATGTACATGGAAATGACATACCGTGAGCCTCAAACACCATTGTTTCCTCCTTTTTATGTAAATCTCGAGAATGCAAAAGACCACTGAAAAATAGGCGAATCAGAACATAACACCGACTGTGACGTTACAGTCGGATCACTAATAGTTACGCCCCCAACATTTGTATATACCCACCCATGTTCTATGCTAGCCGTCAGCCGAACCTGCACAGTCGATTCATCAGAAGTTCTGCAGGTATTGTGAAGAAACAAGTGAGGATACATAAGATTTCACTTACCACATAAACAAGAGAAGAGTAAGGAGAGATGACCAAGGATGATGGCAAATGATTTACAGATCCTGAGCACCACTGACAAGCATCTGATCTTGTAAAATGTGTGGTAAGTACTGCCGCTGTAGTTTACACAGAGCACGTGCAGTCGCAAACCTTGTAAGTGAAAGTAAAAAGTGATCATGCATTCGCATATCCCCGCATATTAATAGCGGCTCCCAAATGCCCGCATTTTATATACAGTATAATTACCCAATGATATAACTGCGAAAGAAAGTATTAAGTTATATAAAGTAAGTATAAAGTATAGAAGTTTCCTTCCTGCTGTGTGAGCTACTGAAATGAGCCGCACTGTGAAACAGCCAATCAGAGCAGAGCTCAACATTATTATTCATGACCCTTCCAAAACAGACCATTTCATTCTAGGGACAAATCCTAGGGTTGTAAATGGACATGTAAAACCGTTTCTGGAGATTTTTTGCCCTTACCTAAGCCACATACCTTTTATGTAGATATCAGAGAACAATTTAAAATATTGTATCAATGCATTCTATGGCACCTTTAAAAGTTTATTTTTATGACTTCATTTGATTACCATTTTGATAATACATTTTTATTAAATCCAGAAAAAGTAAAACAGATAAAATTGAATTGCTATTAAAAGAAAAAAGGGGACCTATTATTATAAATGTAAATTATTAAGTTGTTAAGTTTTATTAATTTATTTGATTAGGCAAGCTTTTTTCATTTAAATTTAATTAAACCATTATTGGAATCCAGAAAAAAATGCATCTGGGAACAAAAAAATTAATTTGAGAAAAACTAAAACAGATTTCATAGGATCCTAAAAATGTAGGTTTTGTTAAACTTTTAATATATTGTTTTATGATTTCAATTAAATGCTTTTTGTGTTGTATTATTAAAAAGTGCATATTTACAGATGGGGACCATGTGCACCAATAAAACTGTCATATTCATTACTTTCACCCACATTAAACTTGAAACTCTGATATGATTGTAACATATGACAACAATCTGTCATTAATCACTCACTTCTCTAAGTAAGAAAAAAAAATCTCTTCACTCACAGCACAAAAAAAACAAAAAAACATTCCTGCTTCTAACTGGTGAGCATGGAGCAAAATAAAGCCTAAATATGAAGCTCAGCAAAACTATTGAAATGTAGAAACATGCAGTGACAATCATGTTGAGTTTGGGCAGAGATGAAATTCTAGTAAGCATGCATAATCACTGTTATAATTGTGAGGTGGTCCTTGGAAAATGTTCTCACTTGTAAGGGGTCCCGTGGCATCATCCCAGTTAGTAGAGCAATTTTATTTATAAATCTCCATTTTTACAATTAGAAGTATTTGAAATTCATAAATTACAGCAGGTGTTGGTCAACAAGTATGTGTGGTGTGTCTGTGTGTGTATATACAATCAAGCGTAGCGTTAGTTCTGGCAGGTCACGTTAGTCAAACTCGCATCAGCTGACTCTCAGGTGATCCCCATCTACCCATAGGAATACAACACCTATCTAAGCATTCATATATAAGGTCCCTCAGTATTATCAGCAGTTTTTGTATTGCTCAATAGCTAATTACCCTCCTCTATCCCCAGCTCCTCCTCTGTCCGTCAGGATTCAGCCTTCTGATTATGCTTTGAATCAGACTAATTCTAAAATGTGTACATAAAATGATTGAACATTAACGATATCTGCAATACATTTATGTTGGTTCTGTTCTGTTTACCCTGGGGGGTTATCGCTGCTCTCCCTGCTCTCATCCATGCTAGGCTGCATGGATGCGCAGGGAGTTCTTGCCCAGAACAGAACCATACCGCCAATCCAAACTGTATGTTAATTGCAAGCGGCAACCTCCCGCTCTCTCTCTTGAAGCCAACAAGGAAGTGACTTAAACTGTAATTCATCAACTGGCTGCTAGAGGCTCCCCATGTTAAACTTTACAGCAGAAAAAAACATGTTTACAGCCTGGTTCAAAAAATTATTTTGGTCTATATAGCTAATTTTGCCCTTCATGACAACTGTGAGGGGGGTGAATTTTTTTATAACTCATCCGTTTAACAGCAGAGGCTATTCAAGAAGAGATTAAAATAATTCTTCCAGAATTGGACATTAACAACCTTGTGGTGGGTGTGGAAAACATACAGTATATATAGCCTATATTCAG
The DNA here is from genome assembly GCF_001515605.1 of Sinocyclocheilus anshuiensis. NCBI lineage: Eukaryota > Metazoa > Chordata > Actinopteri > Cypriniformes > Cyprinidae > Sinocyclocheilus > Sinocyclocheilus anshuiensis. The sequence continues at coordinate 1,008,801 of NW_015544223.1, read as the reverse complement.
AAGAAAACAAATCTGAACAGAAATGGGCACAGGCAAACAGAACTGCCTCTTAAAGCTATATTAAAAATAATAATAATAATACATTATGGATCACCTAGATTGAAACAGTCAACTCTCTAGTTACAAACTCATTACCTCGATATCTTTTTCCCCTCTACGTAAGCAAAGGCACCTCTAAAACCTGCTCTCTTTCATTCATCTCTTGCTTGCTTCACTAATAGCCATAATTTGTTACATTCCTCCTTCATGTTCAAGGACAGGTCCTCCAAAATCCTGTAGTTATTCCGTCGCAGGTATCCAGGATGACTTTCTTTTCAGGAACACCTGCAACACGCAAGTTCCATCTCGGTTTGTTGTTATCCAGTTCCAGACAAGATTGACAAAGAGCTTCATTTTCTTTTGTAACAGTATATATTCTCCAGAGAAGCAACTCTTTTCTTAACGTCTTCAACTTCCTTGCCAAAAATCTCCATGGATGAGGAGAGAGAGGAAAATAGAAGCAGTGTTCTCTTGGACCAACATTTCCACTGAATGAAGCCGTGCCAAAGATTTGTCTTAAGGTTTGCCTATTTTTTTCAATAGCAGCCAAGAGAACAGAGTTTGGTATATCATCATCTGTTGCACGTGATTTCTTGGCTGCTGGGCATTTGTCAGGAGTTTCAGGTAAACTTGTTTCAAGAAGTGAATCTAAATCGACAGATTTAGTATAGTCATGTACATCCATCGTTTCTGTCTGGGAAGAGTGCACCATAGTTTCTACTTGACTTACGGAGGAGGAGTTCGAGAGATTTCTGTTTGAATTTTTGGCAGAACGTTAATGCCCATAATGCGTCCGACGATTCGAAAATGTGTAGAGCTCAGTAAGCCATAATACTAATTAACTTAGTTCATTAAATTGTCAAGTAGAACTTAATTTTGCTCGATTAACTCACGAGTAACGTATTCAAGCATCTTAACATGGTGCCATCTTGCACGCCCACACTATTTTTAGAGTTTACACCAAAAAAAATTACGTTTTATAAGAGAAGTCCCAGACTTTTTGCGACAGGTGGGATTCAGTTTACGGCATTCTCATTCATTCCTATGGTATCTGTAAACAACGATTGAGTGTCGCACAACTCTGACTGAAATTCAGTGACATCAAGGCTGTAATGTGATTGGTTATTATGGCACATGCGATATAGGTTGACCTGGCATTTCACTCCGTCATACGTCCAGATCATTTTTTTAAACTTTGGCCATGTTTAGTATGAGAACTCTTTAACGGTGTAAATACCCCCTTTAAATAACAATAAAAATCCCCCTTTAAATAACTCCCCCTCACCCCCCTTTAACATTCTGTTTTCATATTTCAGTATATTTAAAATAAAACATGGGACAGGGATGCTATATGGCCATGTCTGTAAAGGAATTCACAAGTCTGATGGCCTAAAGATAGACCACGCTTTTCTCTCTTTCCTTCAATTTGGTAAAATCATTGACTGCAGATCAGTGTAGATCTCTGTTTTGATACATTATTTTAACTTTTAACTGTTTGGTTGTCAAAAACAGTAATAAAGGCTGTATAAATAAAAGAGAATATTATGATAAGCTGCTCTTCATCTTTTAAACCACAGGTCACCAGCACATCAAATAAAGGATACTGAATATGATTACATAACTTTGAAAATCAATGAAATTTAGTTTGAAGTACTACACAGAACTTTTCAAATGTTCTGACGGTTGTATTCACAACTTTCTCTCGCCTTCGGCTGCTCTCGTTAGGGGTCGCCACAGAGGAATTATCTGCACATTATTTGGCTTAGGTTTTATGACGGATGCCCTTCCTGCCTGTCGATTATATCCACAACAATGTAGTGTATACCCAAATACAAATGATATATGGTATAACTCAATATAAGGATATAATGATATATGAAATAACTCAATTTGGTACTGAGTCAAATAAAAGCTACTTTTACCCAATTCTCTGAATTTGGAAGTGGTTCTGATGCTCTTGCTTCTGAACCTTCTGCCCTAATAATATAGAAGTATATGTGGCTTGGTAAGTTGTTAGTTGTGACTCCTGTGAGACCTTGTTGGCTCTCCATATGCACAACAAAGGTCACCTGGAACAAAAGCTAGCACAGAAGTGCAAAAGTGCACCATACACTCTCAGGAAAAAAAAGGTACTAATATGTACCTTTAAGGTACCAATATGGACACTTTAGGTATAAGGTGTGCCTTTTAAAAAAGTACCGCCCCAGCGACAGCTTTTGTACCTTTTTTTCTGAGAGTGTAGTGATATATATACTAACGATGTTCTGATTAAAACAGAGACCTTAAAGTTAAAGTTGTTTGGCTTTGGATATGGTAAATTAGTCGGTGGTTAGTTTCCCTTTCTAAAACGTGCATGTATACATTTGGCAGGCACTCCAAAGCAGTGTTAATTTTGACAGCAAATTTTGATTTAGTTTTAGTCATAGTCTTTTGACTAAAATGCCATTTAGTTTTAGTCATATTTTAGTCATCTGAATTGTTTTTAGTTTTAGTCTAGTTTTAGTCGACTAAATATCATAAGATTTTAGTCGACTAAATCTACAGTAAATTTAGTCGGCTAAAATCGAATGGGTTTAGTTACAGTGTAATGCATTTATTAAGCATTTATCTAAAATTTCCAAATTCATTATATAGGTTTGATATTAAGGTTTTATCATGATAGACAACGATTTAACTGCTGTGACACACAACATGCCTTTATGTTAAAACTAAATAAAACCACTTCTCATAAAGAACAAGAACATGGTCTACTTTTTAATGAAATACCAATGGTTATATAGGCTAATTATGCATTTTTTATAGCAACTTGTTTACCATATTCTTCATTCTTTCAAGCAGACATATTTATTTCTATAAATAAATTTAGATTAATCTTTAAGGCTACTAAAGTTTTTCTGATTTTCTGTCTTTCTGTTGTCACTTGATTAACATCAATGACTCGGACAATAGCAACTAAATTAGGCTGCTATCCCTTTAAAAACGAATGCAGATTTGCAATGGATGCAATGTACTGATACACATTCTCCCTACTGTTTATGTTCACTTCAGACATAATCAACTGTGTTTACGTGAATACTCGTCAAAACGGACAATTCGACATCATTTTGTGTGTAATTCTCCGTTCATGCGACGCGAAAGAG
>NW_015544223.1:1004262-1005584 GCF_001515605.1 Sinocyclocheilus anshuiensis | reverse complement strand
CGACAATTATGACGAAAATTATTCGTCAACGAAATTAACACTGCTCCAAAGCAAGGGTTTCTAGGTATATATTTTGACAGCACAGTGTACACAGGAATTAGTATATCTGAATGATGTGAGATTGCTCATAAATAAAACTGATTAATTTAAAAAAAATTAATAGTGTAATATTCAAGTTTTAAAATCTTGTGATGTTAAATATTAGATCATAAGTAGTGCTCCCTGAATTATTATTTAATCTTTCAGCAATGTTTTGTTTTTGCTACTTGAGTGATTTGTCTAAGTGAATCACTTAAACATTAAGCACAGCCATCATTAGAAAGAAACAATAATGAAATACTGAAGTAAACAAACACATGTCCATAGTGCCAAACTTTAATCTAAAAAAAAAAAAAAACATGATTTCAAGTATCAGTATAACTTTAAACACACAATAGTCACATTAAAGAACAGAAAAGAAAAGAAAAGCATTTGGAAGAAATGGAAATGCTTCAAACAGGACATTCAGTAAATCCAGTGTACACTTCATCATTGCTTAACCCTGTAATAATAACCTGTGTAATAATAATACAATTCATTTGAATAAAATATTGACTGTTAACGTATCACACAAGAAAACATGACAGAAAAACAGGAACATGCAAGGAAATGCACATGGTATATATGGTAAAAATATTATCAGGTGATACATTTAGCATAGCATATTTAAGCCATTGTTACCATGTCTGTTTAACCAAATTCGAAATAAGAATATGCATACAGTTAAAAATGCTTTCTGTATATAGATTATACAAAACAAATCACAATTCTGAAAACAAAATAACAAATTACAAACGCAAATGCAAGTCTAAAAACAAAATAATTCAGAAAGCACAACAACAATTCAGAAAACATTATAACACATTCGAAAAGAAAATAACAAGTCAGAAAACACAACGACAAATCCGAAAAACAAATGAACAAGTCAGAAAACACAACGACAAATCAGACAAACAAATGAACAAGTCAGAAAACACAACGACAAATCCGAAAAACAAATGAACAAGTCAGAAAACACAACGACAAATCAGACAAACCTGTATAGTTTGAGACAGCGCCATTGGTTTGGGATTACTCACCACTGACTGGACGAGACATCTGTCAATCAACGTATACAGGAAGAACCAGCCGAAAGTTCGGAGATGGTATTAAAGTAGCTCAGTTTAAATGTATTGTATGAATTGCCCTTATTATGGAATAAAAAATACAGAGTGTCTATTTACATTTAGTTAAAAGTGGCTATAAATCATCAGCTCCAGTGGTGCAGATGGATAAGCGCGTGT
>NW_015544223.1:991643-1003577 GCF_001515605.1 Sinocyclocheilus anshuiensis | reverse complement strand
ATAATTTACACTCAATACGTTATTATTGCATACTGTTTTATAATGTACTACAATACTGAAGTGCAGATAATTGCCACTATTTGCAACAAGTAGTATACTTGATAGTAGAAATCCTGCTATTTTAACATAGTGTAAATAGGTATTTGCACTTAGTGTAAATAGCATATTGCTAAAAATACTGCTATTTTCACTTAGTGTAAATAGAATCCATTGCTAATATGAGATTTGAAAAGGGAGGAAAAAAAAGTTTGGCAAAAATGCGGGATCGAACCCCGGGTCGATCGCGTCAAAAAGTCAATGACACGCGCTTATCCATCTGCGCCACTTTTAACTAAATGTAAATATACACTCCGTATTTTTTATTCCATAGTAAGGGCAATTAACGACAAATCAGACAAACCGGAAGAGGTAGGTATAGTTTGAGACAGCGCCATTGGTTTGGGATTACTCACCACTGACTGGACGAGACATCTGTCAATCAACGCATACAGGAAGAACCAGCCGAACAACAGCAGAGTCGTGGTAGAAAGTTCGGAGATGGTATTAAAGTAGCTCAGTTTAAATGTATTGTATGAATTGCCCTTTACTATGGAATAAAAAATACAGAGTGTCTATTTACATTTAGTTAAAAGTGGCTGTAAAACATCAGCTCCAGTGGCGCAGATGGATCAGTGCGTGTAGTTGGCTTTTTGACGAGATCGACCCGGGTTCGATCCCGCCTTTTGCCAAACTTTTTTTTTCTTACAATGTTTTCTGAATTGTTGTTGTGTTTTCTGAATTGTTATTTTGTTTTCAGAATTGTGATTTGTTTTGCACTTCTCGGCCACCGTACATCTCTCTACTCAGAACAGTGTAATCTGAGGGGGTGTGTGAATTCTTTTCCTGTTCAATTCACTAAATTGAAACCTAGAAGTCTAAGACCGTGAAGTGATCAAATACATGTTACATGTCTTCTCTTGGGGTCCTGGAAATGTTCTGGGAGGTAGTGGGGGATTCAGATTCAAAAACGTCATCTTCCATTCCTTCTTCAATTGGCTTCATAGTCGTGGATACTTTTGTCAGAGGAGTTTTTTCTGGAGAAAAAATAAATAAATTCAGTTACACATTAAGATTCAAATATAATGTTTTATAAAGTCACATGGAAACAAAACTTTCTATCATTCTCTTAAAGTTATTAACTGTATCCACAGCTCAACAGTACATCACAGTAATGTGATTAAAATCCTAAACATTCAAAATTACAACTTTGTTATTTACACTCTGTGCATGTTATATAAAATTAGCAGTACCCAAAATGTATGGGCTGGGAACCAGTTTCTGGAGCCACTTTCAGAGTCTTGTGGCTGAAGGTTCGGTCACACTACACTTTTTGTTATGTTAATGTTCCAAAGTTTGAATTCTGCGTTCCAAATACGTTTGATGTGAAGACGTTGATCCAGATACGTCACTTTAAAGCTGCAGGTTTGCAGCATTGCAGGAAAGTGGAGTACATTGTATTTTTTACAATGATTGTATTACTCTTATATGCTGAATTTTTATTTTTAAAAAGGTGCCGCAGAAATTGACAATGTCATATTATGGCCGTTGTAGTATCCAAAGAAATTTTGCATGTCCAAAGTCTAGTGTGACCACAGTGTGAAAGAAGTGAAAGAAGTGTTTTTATTGTGACTGATTAATGTCTGACGTGCATTAGTCTGCAGTACATTAGTGTGCATACCCCTTTAATAATCTGCAAGATGTTTAAGTCCTACTGTATCATAACTGATAAACAAATGTAAGGCCTCTAAATGATCAACATGATCAAATGTGCTGAAAAACCTGTTGTACACAATCTACTACATGATTTCTGCCATCTGATTGATAAGTTTATACTTTTTTAGCAAGTAAAAGGCCTCCTTCAATTTGTGATAAATGTGTATTTTTGCTGTGTAAAAATCTTTACTGATTTTTATAATGTAAGAATATAATTTACATTGTCAGTAATATGTCAGAATAAATACTGAGCTGAAGCAACTTAGGTTTACTTAATTATTCATACTTTTTTTTTTTTTTAGAAAAATCATGTTAAAGGGGTCATACGATGCTGCTAAAAAGAACATTATTTTGTGTATTTGGTGTAATGAAATGTGTTTATGCGGTTTAAGGTAAACCGCATAAAGTTTAATTATTTCCTCAGCGACCAGCACGGATCAGCTCTAGGCATGACGAAGCAGATATCGTCCTCTTTTTGAAGGCCAAACAAAGTAGTTTCGCTTTCACAACGAAGCACACAGCGTCTTCACGTCATGGCGGCGGCAACAACAATACTACAGCGAGAATAAAAGTTACGCCTTCTTTCTTTGCGTGAACATTTGGGCGGCGTTATGCAAATCTTCCCAGATAGTGACGTAGACATGTGGGGGCGTGTTAGAACGAGCCGTTTTAGGTAGGCGTGGTTGACTCTTAACTTTTATAAAGAATATCTCTTTGGATTTGAGACTTTAGTCTTTGCAACTTTACAGATCTTCTTTATGCACCAAGAACTTGTGAACTCCAAAGAGAAAGGAAAAATTGAAATCGCATCATATGACCCCTTTAAAATGTCAGCATTATCTATAATACATCAGGATTTTAAGGAATGTTTATTTGTTCATCTCTCAATCTTCGTATTGCATTTCATTAGTTTTGATCTTAAAACTAAGAATTCAAATATAATTTTACTAATCATTCCTATATGTTGAATGACTAATTTTACTATCATATTATTGGGAGATATATAGAGGGACAACTGATATTTATATGCGTTTTATGCAAGTGTCTGCTGTACTCATTGGTCCCAAAGATACTCAAAGATCTCATTGATCTACATTACAAGCTATCAGAATTTCATCAAACTTTTGTCATATAAATATCAGCAACTGCACAAAGTCAGTTTGGGTCTCTGAATAAATGCTTTTTTTCCCTTCCTTGAGTATTCTCCTATGTCATATATTATGGTACATGAGCCATACAAGCATGATGAATCAAATATAATACTCAAAAACATGTATGTAGACAATTTTTTAAGATTTTGTCTAACGGTTCAATAAAGTCTTCCCTTTAAAAAAAATAAAAATTGACTAGTAGAGAAATCATAAAATGTACATTTTGCATTGAAAATGTGTGAATGTAAAAAGGGCTAAAGGTTTTTATTTTTTTTTAAAGAACCTCTTTAAGACAGACATGAGAAGAGCTACAGTAAGAGCACAAATCTGAAATAATATTTCGTGAGAGAGAGACAAGTATCTCTACACACTGAAGAACAAAAGGAAAGACCTTGCAACCCTCTCTCCCCTCCTTCTTAAACAAATAACCTAGTCAAAACCTTTTTTTTTTCCACTTTTCTAAATCTTTTTTATACACACACACCGACACCCCACATACTTAATAGTCACATTCACATTCTAATCAGACTCAAGTTTTCAACAAATGTATCGCATAATATGTCATGCATTCATTCATTCACATAAAATAATATGCACAAGCTATCAACACTCCTTCCTTCATAAGTCACAAGCTGAGGGTTTATGTGGGCCTCTTACTAGCCTTCAACACCTGTGGCCACAAATTGATACAAACCACCTAATTTTGCCAATTAGCAGATTTTACATAACCTGAAGTTCAGACAGGAAACTCCAGATGGCAAGGGCTAATAGGTACTTGGCACAGAATATGCTAGTAATAACATTGTATACAAATGATGAGTGCTTTTGAAACACTGCTTCATGTAGCTTCAAAACATGTTTCTTTTTTTTTTTTTTCTCAGAGCAGAGATTCAGAGTGGCACATGGGTCACGTGGGTTCAACAAAAAAAGAGGGGGACTTCTTAAACAAATAACCTAGTCAAAACCTTTTTTTTTTCCACTTTTCTAAATCTTTTTTATACACACACACCGACACCCCACATACTTAATAGTCACATTCACATTCTAATCAGACTCAAGTTTTCAACAAATGTATCGCATAATATGTCATGCATTCATTCATTCACATAAAATAATATGCACAAGCTATCAACACTCCTTCCTTCATAAGTCACAAGCTGAGGGTTTATGTGGGCCTCTTACTAGCCTTCAACACCTGTGGCCACAAATTGATACAAACCACCTAATTTTGCCAATTAGCAGATTTTACATAACCTGAAGTTCAGACAGGAAACTCCAGATGGCAAGGGCTAATAGGTACTTGGCACAGAATATGCTAGTAATAACATTGTATACAAATGATGAGTGCTTTTGAAACACTGCTTCATGTAGCTTCAAAACAGTTTTTTTTTTTTTTTTTTTCTCAGAGCAGAGATTCAGAGTGGCACATGGGTCACGTGGGTTCAACAAAAAAAAAAAAAGCAGTGGTACTGCCTAGAAATCCTTGGATTGTATCTATAACTATTAATGAAATTGAATTCCAAAAGGGGTTTATAAACTTAGGAGACAAAAGGGGTATGCAAACCTCAACTGTATGTATATAGATGATGATATCAACTCGCAAAAACCCAACAGAGTGATCTGGAACCTGTTGCAAAGCAAAGCAGCTAACTGTCCATTCTCCCATTATTAATATATGACTATTTGTCAAATAAATAATTAAATGCATATGAAGAATTTATTTTATTATTTTTTTTTAAAGAGAGAGTGTAGAGTGATATGAAAGATATGAAACTATATACACTGATCAGCCACAACATTTAAACCATTGACAGGTGTAGTAAATAACATGGATTATATTGTTACAATGGCACCTGGAGTGGGATATATTACGCAGCAAGTGAACAGTCAGTTCTTGAAGTTCACGTGAAGCAGGAAAAACAGGCAAGCAGATAAATCGGAGTGACTTTGACAAGGGCCAAGCAGTGATGGCCAGATGACTGAGTCAGAGCATCTCCAAAAGGCCAAGTCTTGTGGGGTGTCCTGGTATACAGTGGTTAGTACCTACCAAAAGTGCTGCAAGGAAGGACAACCGATGAACTGGCATCAGGGTCTCAGTGATGCACATGGGGAGCGAAGGCTAGCCCATCTGGTCTGATCACACAGAAGAGTCACTGTAGCTCAAATTGCTGAAAACTTAATGCTGGCCATGATATAAAGGTGTCAGAACACACAGGGCATGTGAGTGTCAGGACTGGACCATGGAGCAATGTCTGGTCTGATGAATCACGTTTTCTTTTAGATCAGGTGGAGATGGCAGCAGGATACAATATGGGAAGAAGGCAGGCAGGCGAGCCAGTGATACACTCTGGGCAATGTTCTGCTGGGGAAGCTTTTGTCCTGGCATTCATGTGAATGTTACTTTGACACGTACCACCTACCAAAGGATTTTTGCAGATCACGTACACCCCTTCATGGCAATGATGTTCCCTGATGGCAGTGGATTTATTCAGAAGGATAATGCACCCTGGCACACTGCAAACATCGTTCAGGAATGGTTTGAGGAACATGACCTCATGGCCTCCAAATTCTCCAGATCTCAATCTGATTGAGCATCTATAGCCACTTTTCCACCCTTCGGCCAAACTTTTCCTGTTGCTTAACCATTCTATTCCGTGCCGGAATAATTTCCCATTGTGGTGCTGTTAACAGAGCTCTTTGGAATGTAATACAAATGTGTCAGTCATTGTCTTGGTAATGCAAGTGTTTACAAATGGTATAAGATGTAGATAGTGGCAGCATTATGGAAAATTATCAGATATTTTACTTTGCTCAAATAGCATTTTCTTTGCTCAAAAAGCATGCTTGGCCAGCTATTAGCCTAAGTGAAACTGGTAGCCAGACAACAAACAAGTAACCAGTCCACTTCCAGGCCGAGAAAGCTTTGCAATTGTGCCGTGCCAAACCAAGTTCAAGTGGAAATATAACTGTAACCATTCCTTACCGTTCTTAGAACTGTTCAGGCAGACAGTGAAAAAACAACTTGTGGGATGTGCTGAACCAACAAACCCAACACAAGATGGCCTAACCTTGCAACTGGCAGGACTTAAAGGATCTGGCACATTAGCCAACATTAACTACCACAGGACAGATTTAGAGGTCTTGTGCCTTGATGCATCTGAGCTGTTTTGGCAACATGAGGGGGACCTACGTGATATTAGGTAGGCGGTTTTGGCTGATCAGTGTACATAACATATACAGTGTAGTAGCTCATATATTGATCTGATGGATTTAGTTGAAAATTGTATGGCGACATGTTTTATGGCATGAAAGTTACGGACAAACTCATCAAATGCAGTTTTTTTGGATGTTAAAGGTTAACTTCATAACAGGTCTGGTTATCAGAAGTCACTTGTTTTGACCACTAGAAGGGAATTAATCTACTTTCTGGTTATGTTCAAAATGACGATTTTTGTTGGGGTTGAGGAAGAGAAAGATAGTGAGAAAAAAATAAACCATCTTACACCCCATCAGGCCCGAACTGAGGACACAGCTAGAGAAGAAACAGGAGGAGAGAACATCAGGGATACACCCAATATTAATAGTTTGAAATCACACCAATGTATTGTGCAATACCACAAATTTAGTACCCTATTAGCAACTCACACTGGAACAGATGAAGTTCAGAGTGGAGATGAAGAATGGAAATTAGACATGTCTTGATGTTTTAAATAAAGTTAGAAAAGACAGAGATGAGAGAGATGTGTGTTCTGGTTTATATCAGCATTTGTGGAGTCTAATATCGGAGCATACATGGCCTATTGAGTAAATTGTGGTTAGTGCTTGAAATACAGCTCAGCACTGACTGATTAGTGAAAGATACTTAGCTCAAGAAAAGTCTATAGACTTACGGAGTGATGACCCAGTTGACCCGCCTCTCAGGATCTGGTTGAGCACATCGTCTGTGTCACTGGTGCTAGCCATGCTGTTCCTCATCTGCATCATTGACAGCTGAGAACATAGGCTTGGCTGACGGTCCATTTTCTTCACAGCCTATGGTTCAATCATCATAATTACTACCACATGATGTCCTTAGTAAAAACTGGTAATGTCATTCAGTTGAGTCATTAAAATTTTTTTCCCGTAAATTACAATCTTTGAAGTCAAATAAGTTGCGAATCATCTTCAAAGAATAGACAAGAACAGTGTTTGGAACTCCTACTCATTCTTAATCATTACTATTTTCCATGTTTTATTCATCAAAATTGTGAAATAACACAAATGGGAATTAAATGGGAATTATGTAGCCATACCAATCCATTCCCTCAACCAACTTCCATCCTGGGATGTTAACAAGTAGTACTGAAGGCCACCCATGTATACTAGACAACTGGATTGGTTTTCCTTCACTGTCCAAACATGTATTAGATTCTGAATTAAGTTAAAAATATATACGTAGGCATAATTGTTCTACAAATATATCTAGCTCAGTCATGCAAGTAGGGTTACCATACATCCTCTTTGTCTTGGACATGTCCTGGTTAAATGTACAGGTTTTGGCATTGTTTTCCATTTGGCGTGCTCTCTACAGCCTTCATACATACTTGCACACCATGATTGAGCAATTATGTACAATACCTGCATGATATTTCTCAAATAGCTTTTCAGTTATTACCTTCAGCAAGTTTGAAAACAATAGGAAAACGAAGTCAAAACCAAGGCAATTTAGGCAGTTTATAAATCCCGGCTGAAACATGTCTTGTCCTGACTAGCCTCTGCTGATTCTGCATCCAATTAGATTGCTTGCTCAACATTTAAATTGTCTGTTGACACCCTCCACCTCCCCCAGCACCGCTTGTCTATATCTGCTAAGGGATTTATGTATGCCTATTCAAGCAGCAGGATATCTTACATGCCCACAGCAGAGTGTATGTGTATTTATGCAGTAGCAGCTGTGGCGTGCATAGCAGATCTACTCTGCCAAGACCAAATACATTAACATTGTCATATTCATTAATTAACTGCTATGCTCTTACCTTGTCACTCAGGGTTGGATCATTGAGAGAGTAAAGCTTGTTGGTGATGTCTTTGCCAATGAGGTACCTGAACACCTCGTTCAGAAAAGACTCTGACTCCAGGAAGTAAGTCAGACGCTCTCTAGACCAGCACAGGAGCTTGCAGTTTTCCTCAGCAGTGATCGTCACCTGTGTATTCATGTGCATGTGACAGATAAATGTAAATGGTGATTAGTTTACTCTTCCACAAAATGACCAGAAAGTTCTGGAATGTGACATTGTCTTTCTTGAGATGGCTCCCGTCATGCAAATTAAACAAACACAGAAAGCACAGACACAGAAAAAACTCGGACTAAATCCAGAAGAACTGTGGCAACATCTCCAAGCTACCTACCTACAAAGCTACCTGCAAAACTATGCACAACTGTACCTAGGGCAAAAGCTGTTTTAATCAAAAAGGTTGGTCACACCAAATGTTGATTTGATTTTTGACAATTACTATGGCTGTATATCAGCCCGCTGTGATTACCTGCGGCCTCGTGCCTACGGTGTGCCGATACACAGCCATATCTCTACGAGTGTGATATTGCATTTATACAACAGTTCGACGGCACGGATGTGTAACTACATAAGAAAAAACCCTCCTGTGAAATTGCTCATATACAGTATGTCAGGGTACAGAAATACAATGTTAAAGATACATTCTGAGAAGCACTTGTGAATGGTAATTTTTCACTATTAAAATATTCAATGAATATTTAAATAATAAACTTTAAACACATTACCTGAAACCTCTCCCCCTTGTTCATCTGAGTCGACCTGAATTCTGGAGAGTCGATGAAGGCATTGGTGTAAATATTATGCAAGAAATGGCCACGATATGATACCTTCATCCTGTCAAATGCATAAACTTGGTCAGAGAATTCAAAAGCAATACACACATGATAGGAGATCTAGAAAGTAAATGTGGACTCTTAGTGAAATGAAGCACCTACTTTCCTTTGAGAAGAATGCTGAGGCGCTCATCAACAGAGGTCTTATCTTCTGCTGCATAGACCTGTCCCTTCTTTAAGGTCTGGATGGTGCAGAACTGGCCGGTGAGCCTCTGAAACAGAGCTTCTCGTACATGCAGGGGCTCGAACATGCGCTTGTACAATGATTTTAACTCCCTGTCAATCTTAATCTGGAATTAGACAACATAACCAAACAGGTATATTGAATGTAGCACAATGGGAACTTGAATTCTGAGTCCAAATTCATTGCAGGCTAAATTCATCACTACTAGCCACTGGACAGACACTACAATACCCACTCATGAAGACATCAGAGAAGAGATGAGAGCAAAACATCCACTTATCTCATACAAATCATGGTATTTGACCTCTGTTTTCCTTGATGCAGTTTAAGCATCTCTCAGCCAAGGACATTCAAATAGACTGTATCAATAATATGTAGCTTGCTCATTGGTGACTGTACTCACCGGTCTGCGTTTATAAAGCAGGAAGAAGAAATGCATGAAGTTCACCAGGATGAAAACCACATTCCACACCATCACATCCAATGTACATCTATATAATGTGGCCCATGCTATGAACAAAGAGCACCCTGAAATCCAATAAAGATAAGCATTTCAAATCCCCAAAAATTTTTATGAATCAACACAACATCAAAACTATCCAAAGTTATTTTTTACATTTAGTTATCTGTTTTTGTTCCTATGAATCTTAATCCAAAGTAAAAAATTGAAAATTACATAAAAACAAGCTTACTTTGTATTGTGACACCCCTTTAGACTTTCAAAATATTCTGCACAGACTTCATTATTATATTAAATTGATATAGACAATACTTGCCACAACTTTTATTATTATTATTTTTAATATGATTAAAACAATAGTGGTAGGTAATTTTAGACCCTTTTGTCATTCTGGGATTTGAATGGTTTGATAATTTGTTACTTGAGGTTGCAAAATATTTTGAAACGTTAATTATTAAAGCCTTTCAATTCATAGATTTATTAGTGTTATTTTAGTATTATTTATCCTATTATAGTATTTATTCATATTATCTTTTATATTTTTAGTTTAAGTTTTAGTCATTTTGCTATGTTCTTTTGTCATTTTTTTGATATTTCTTTATATTCTTATTTTTTTTCTTCCAGCTGTAGTTGTAATTAATAGTACATCAACTTATTTTTTTTTATTTCATAGTTGCCAAGACATTTATATATTATTTTAAATCCAACCTTAATACTTTATTTTTATTTCAGATTAATTTCAATTACCAAAAACAAATCTTAATGTTTTAGTTTTAATACCTCACACTCTAAAAAAATGCTGGGTTAAATACAGCCCAGTGCTGGGTAAAATAGGGACAAACCCAGCAATTGGGTTGTTTTGACCCAGCGGTTGGGTTACTACCCAGAAGGTTGGGTTAAACATTTATTCAAACCGCTGGGTCAAAACAGCCCAATTGCTGGGTTTGTCCCTATTTTACCCAGCACTGGGCTGTATTTAACCCAGCATTTTTTAGAGTGCACGTAATATTATCACTTAAAAAAAAAAAAAGTACATTTAAATTTGCACAATAATCTGTTAATATCTCAGCTCATCAAATGAAATGGAATTACCTGCAACAAACTTCATAGAATTAAACCTACAATGTATGAAGTTCAATCATACCCTCTAAACTTCTTATTTATGATAACTACGTTTTAATAGCGTTCATTTTCGGCTAAACAAATATATGCGCATCGCTCTCCTGTTGAGGGCGCTCTGTACCTGTCATCAGCAGCAGTCTGAGGAAGATCATATGAAGCGCTACTGTGGTGGGGATGAGGAAACCTAGACCAAGGCTCAGGTTGGCCAGGTGGAACAGCAGGTGATGGGACTGCTCCCAGTCCTGGCACAATGTGGCGTTTGAGTCTCCAGCGACTGATGGAACACTGGAAGGCAGTGGAGATGTTGTGTAGTTTAACGAGTCTGACATTCTGAAGTTTTCAAGCTGTTGGGGAGATGGACAGAAAGTGAACTGCTAGAACCGCCACATTCATAAACAAATACATTTGAATTGCAAGTATTTCTCTTAAGTGAATAGCCTACATATCTGGATATAAATGTCTGTCAGCGTGGTTAATAGTGACATGAACATATAGGCTATACTGTCAGAAATCAGAAACCGAAATGCGCAAACATCTTTCGGGGAGATTTACAAGCCCAGAAACGCAATCACTGACCTCCAATAAACTTTCTATAGAACCACATTTTAGTTTATCTACTGTGCTTCGTGTTAATCTTGCATAACTTTTAAGAGGTTATTTTAAAATGTCATTATAGCCTGTTAATTAAAACATTTTATACTCACCGGTGTTGTCGATTCGAGCTCTAATGTGCGCGGTCTGGAGGAATGTTAAGGCAGAAGATAACAGACTGATAGCTGAGCTGAGAGCTGCAGTGTGCGAGGAGCGCATTCCAGCCAGATGACAGGCATTGACTTAAAATGGGCACAAACCAAGCGGCCACTCCTCTGCGCACATACGCGACTCCACCACTAGACGTCTGTTAATTGTGTTTAGTTGTCAATAGACTGGTCTACGGTGGCAGAGAAGTGCAAAACAAATCACAATTCTGAAAACAATAAAATAAATGCCTTTACGATGTGATACGAGATTTGAAAAGGGAGAAAAAAAAAGTTCGGCAAAAGGTGGGATGGAACCCGGGTCGATCGCATCAAAAAGCCAACGATACGCGCTTATCCATGTGCACCACTGGAGCTGATGTTTTACAGCCACTTTTAACTAAATGTAAATAGATAATAATATCCCGTATTTTTTATTCCATAGTAAGGGCAATTCATACAATACATTTAAACTGAGCTACTTTAATACCATCTCCGAACTTTCTACCACGACTCTGCTGTTCTTCGGCTGGTTCTTCCTTTATACGTTGATTGACAGATGTCTCGTCCAGTCAGCGGTGAGTAATCCCAAACCAATGGCGCTGTCTCAAACTATACCTACCTCTTCCGGTTTGTCTGAT
>NW_015544223.1:973642-989559 GCF_001515605.1 Sinocyclocheilus anshuiensis | reverse complement strand
ATCAAATATTCAATATCGCTACTCATTATAAGTACTTGGTACATTATCAGCGCAGCGGCAGACGTTCAAACTAATATCACGTAATTTACGTCTCTCTGATGATTGGTTGATATCAGAAGGGAGGCTAGCCTCCCTTGCGAGGGTTCTTTTCTCAACACTCCTCAGCGCTGAAAGTGAACACTCGATGCTGATTGGCTAATTTTTTTTACCAACGGAGGCACAAGAGCTTAGCGCTCGCTCGGCCTCCCCCTCCCCTTTTCTAAGACCTAGCGGTTGTAATTACATCAGCAGATTCGGCACATTCGCGATAGAAAAGCGGCGCTTTCAAGTTATGATATTACAACTGTGAAATTACAAACAAAAAATACACATTCTGAGACATGAACTGAAATGAATTGTGAATTTTATTAACATTAAATCGTCCTCCTCCCATTTTCACCTCAAAATTATGGGGAAGCTGTGCCTCCCCTGCCTCCCCTGACGAGCCGCCACTGTGTAATTTGTTATTTTGTTTTCAGAATTGTGATTTGTTTAGCACTTCTCGGTCACCGTACTGGTCTGACATGGAGCTGCACTAAAATATGCCCTTAATTGTAGGCTAATAAAACTAAATTATGGAAGGGCGCCGAGATCAATTTTCATCTGGCAGATATGTTGTCTGTTTCATCAGCCACATTTGTAGGCTAGGATATGTGTAAATGCCCACATTAAAACTCACTGCATGCATTGTGCAGCTCCTAAATGAGACGACTGGACGGATAGCCTATATCGTGCACTGGTTCAACTTGTAATTAATCGTGTATCACACTCACAGCTTTGCCAAAATGTGAACTACACGTGGTTGAAATACGCTAGTTGTTTACCTGCTCAAAACACAAACAAGCCTATGATAATAAAAATGTGCTAAAAATGCAATCTCTCAAAAAAGAGGAGAGAAAAATAAACCATAGCCTGTCAGAAAAACTAGTCTTATCCTGTATAGTGTCCCCTTTAATTCTGAAATGATTGATATACCCCTTCATAGTTGCTTTTACGAGTCTATAAGAATTTTTTATTTTATTTTCAAAATGTGTGAACATTTCATTTGTGTGTAAAGCAAACATACTAGGCTACATAGGCATGGGCAACAGTTAAATAACAACTTCAGATTGACAGTGTTCATGTAGGTGTTCTAGGATGTATTGGTGATGCAGAGAGATGAAAGATGAGTTTTCACGTGAAAGCTTGATTCTAAACAGTTAATCTCTCATTCATTCAGACAACGTTTCCACAGATGCCTTGATATACAGTGTATAATAATTAGGTGATAATCTGAACAATTGTTGAAAAATGGCTTGACTGAACAAAAACACTTGATTTCAGGTCACTACAATTAAATAAAACAAGGACAACTATATTTGTGGAATATAAAAGAATACAACAATGCATGACAAAACCAGGACCATTAATTACCATCAGTTAAGGCTACACAAATTTGGAGCGTGCGTTTCTCATGAGTCTCGTTCTGTCGGTTTGGTTTTACTCGGTCCCAGCACTGGCCGGGATTCACTTGTGTTTTCTATTTCTGGCTCTGGTCCGTGACAGAAGCTTGGTAACCGGAGATCGTAGCGGAACCCGCGGGTGTCGAAAGCCTTTTCGTTGAGAGAGAAGAGTTTCTCCGCGATGTCATTGCGCACCAGCAGCGCGAAGATCTTGGCGATGTAGCGGTGCTGCGCGAACAGCAGATAGAGTTTCTTTCGTCTCCACGCCACGTACCTGCACCGGTTATCTGCACGTAACGTAACCTGGAAAAAAATACAAGAAGTTGTCCCATTACAAAGGTTACAGTACGAAAACAAACACACAATTTATTCACCTGAAAAATCCCTTCTTCTGAAGGTCTGAGGGAGTCCCACTCTGGAGAGTCCAGGAACTGAAATGGATAGATGTGGTGCAAAAACTCCCCGTTCACCGTCACTCGTATCCTATTTTAGACAAAGCGAGTGCTTTGTTTGTCTTGAAGCACACATAGTAAGACATAATACCCGGATTATTTCTAGTTATGAAGTCCATTTACTCACCTGCCTGAGATAAGAACGGACAGTTTGTCGATGGAGGTTTTACCCTCCACGGCGAAGCAGTGGTCTTTATCTATAGTGTAGATATCGCCCTCACAACACTCCACGATTTTTCCAAAATGAGTTAAGGATACCCCCAGCTTTTTGAACATATAATCGTAGAGATCCTGGATCTCCTTATCAAAAGTGACGCTTCGCAATCGGTACGACCCATGAACAACTTGTGCCAGACAGAAGGCGAAAAGCGCGAAAGTCCATGAAAACGAGTCAGTCGTGCAGGGATCGGACCATGCCCAGATCGAATAACAGAAAAACCCCAGCGTTAAAAAGCTGAACATGTAGAGTAATCCATAAAAGCCGCTGCCGCCCATAAATCCTAAAACCAGCAGCATATGTGCGAGATGAAACATTGATCCTTCAGGATTTTCCTTCCATTCTGAGCACACTGGGTATTCCAGAGTCTGTGCTGTCAAGTTATTCTCTGTCAAATGACTCATAATGGAAAATAAATAATTGTCCGGATACGACGCGAGTCGTCAACAAACGCTGCGTTAATAAACGCACTGTATGTTTCTCTGAAGAGATGATCAAGGTCCTGCGCACCGACAGCTCTTTATTGCGCAAACAGAAACCTACTCCTTCAGCCTACCCAGAGGAGAACTATTACTTAAAGGCTGCTGCTGCTTTGGAGACGTAATGGAGTTGTAATTTGAGTTTAGTTCAAGTATGTGCCTTTGTCTGGGACGTTTCTCCTGAGATTTCAGTTGTGACTTTTCTGGGAACTTTACATCTAATTTTAATATGATGCCACACTCTAAAAAATGCTGGGTTGTTTTAACCCAACTTTGGGTCAAAAATGGACTAACCCAACTTTTGGGTTAAAAATGTAATAGAAAAATTTAACCCAACGGTTGGGTTAGTCCATATTTGACCCAAAGTTGGGTTAAAACAACCCAGCATTTTTTACAGTGCATGAATTAAAAGGGCTGAAATTTTACCACCTCCACACTTTTTGCCAGAGTGTTTGTTTTTATATTTGTTTGTTAGTGTCAGTATGGATGTGACTGAGAACATGGAGAATGCATTCAAAAGCCATCACAAAACAAAAGTTTGTCCATCACAACCCAGTTCTTCAGGAATCCCCTGCCACCCCAATTGCGCCTTTATTTTTAATCTCTGGTATAAATGAATTTGGGATGGACTTTAAGTAGTCCGGGGGAAATTACAGCTCAAGTTATGTCCCATGCTTGAGCCCTTCCTTTACAGACAGCATGTTTTTACCTTTACCAGCCGTTACTGCTTTCATGGAGTAGATGGACATGTGCGCTTGGGAAATGTCCAGTTTTGGAGGAGATTAATCATACTTCTGGTTAATGTTCTAATTTATGGTTAATAATAAATACTTTAATGTTTTTCAGTTTGAATTTCATATAAACAATATTGCTACTAGTTAGTCTTTTAGCTTTGTTTGTTTTTAGCTTATATTAATAGCATGTATTTATTAATTATTCACACTGTTGCACTGTTAATTATTGTGTGTTATTGTTTATGTAGACTATTAAGTTCTTTTTTAATATTTGAATATGTCATGCCTATGGTTATTTCGATTTCTTTTACAGTCTGTATAAGTCTCTCTCTCTCTCTCTCTCTCTCTCTCTCTCTCTCTATATATATATATAAAATGAATTCACATATCTATGACATATTACTGCAGCTAAATGCAGTTGTCACTCCTGTCACTTTACAGTGTAGCCTTTCTGACAATACACTAAGCTAACAAAAAATATGGGTTACACTTTATTTTAAGGTGTCCTTGTTACAGTGTAGTTATACATTTAGGTACTGAGTAATATTAATTAACTACATGTACTTACTATATGGTTAGGGTTAGGATTAGGGATTGGCTTAGGGTTACTTGCTTGTAATTATGCATAATTAATTGTTATTATAATAGTAAATACATGTAACAAGGACACCTTAAAATAAAGTGTTACCAAAATATGTTCTAAGTGTTGCTAGCATTCTCATTAGGTTATGAAAATGTTATTTCTGAATGTTCTCTGAACGTTCAAAACATCCATTTTTAAAATGTTTACAAATATTTTTCTTGGTTATACAAAAGTTATGGGAACATTCTGAAGGATCTAAGGATCCTCAAATGCAAACTGTGTGTTTTGCTTCAAGAGAGCAACCAAAAATGTGTGTGTGTGTCTTTTATACTCATTTATTCAGTCATTTATAATCATTTACAATTTAATTGTTTTATTATTCCATTCAATCCTTTGATCCTCTGTTTGGAACCTGTAAAATGTTATCTATGTCGAACCTTTTCCCCCATGACTAAAAAGTACTCATCTTATAACTGAGTAGAAGTATTCAACGATTCTTCAGTTTGGAATGGAATAGAATTTACATCACAAAATAGGCTACTTATTCTCAAAATAGGCCACTTGAGAATATTAATGACGTTATTCAAGTACTTAGTAGTATTCAAGTCGCAAAATGAATGATGGCATTTTTTCACAACATATTTGTTATGTTAATAAAGGTTGCGTGTCCAATACAATTTCCAATACTTTGCTTCAGGTATTTCAAGGGCAGACAGTCTTTATGTGCGAAAACATAATGAGACATGAGATACTGTGCATGACACTGGGACAGTACTTTTCTCAAGACACAAAGCAGGGTGTTTCAGCAGTGGCAGTTTTGTTCTGGTTGAAAATAACTCATCGTTAACACACCAACCCCACCCCCAGCCAGCAGCCTGCCAGCTGAAGGTGCCTTTCATACACACTCTGGGGTATGAAAACAAACTTCACCCGAGCAAGAAATTGAGGACAAACCTTCTCTACAGTCTCATGAATCATAAAACTATAAGTGTTGAAGTCCTAATAAACATCATATCTTCAGTTTATCCATAGAATCTCTGTGATTTTGTATAAACATGGAGAACATAACAGAGCATGTTGTTAAGAGAGCTGACGTGTGTTAGAGGGTCAGCCATGAACAGCTCTGCCTTTATACTGGCTATCAGACACCCAGCATGTCTATATATAGATCCAGACCCCAGTATATCTGTCAGTGTGTGTGTCTGTCTGTGTGTGTGTGTGTGTGTGTGTGTGTGTGTGTGTGTGTGTCTACAAAAGAAAGAGACAGAGAAACAGGGAATTGGAGCATATTAATTGGGGTGTGAGATCTGTGCAATGTATGCATAACTTCCATGATAAGGAAAAAAACTAACAGCATCATTGTATTAGATTGTGTGTCAGACCAGGTGTGTGCATGTTCACTGACAGATGAAGTACCTGCTCGGTCATTAATCTAAAAGAACAGCGCTGAGTTTTGAGACCAAGGACACCTTTAGCTGAGAGGTGTTACAGAAAAATAGGACACCACCATGAAAGGTTTGCAATCCTCATTGCTGGTGGCAGGTTTCTTAAATCGCATCTTATTATGTCTTAAAATATCTCTGAGAGTGCAGGTGGGGAGTCTTTTGGCTGACTACTAATACTATAACTAATACAGGCCTGGATTTGTCAAAATGAAAAAAATCTTTTAGCTTGAAGGTCAAGACGAGGGAAGATGCCCCCTTATTTTTAAATAGTAACATATTTAGATAAATTTAGCATATGCAGCATGATGATGATCAGCCAATGTCTTATTAAGGGAAATAAATAGCACAAAATGTTTGTATTTCCAGTGTCATTAAAGCAAAATACTAAATCGACTTTTCTATTTAAAATTGTGTTTTGATAACTTAGATGAATGTATTCAGATTAATTAAATAATGAATGACAGACAAAGTAGAATTCCAGTAAAAGAGATTCATCAGAAAGGTACATTTATTCTTGTATATGTACTTATATACTTAATTGCATATGTCATAATATATGAATTCAAATTGACCGATTTAACTCAATTAGCCTATTGGTTTTAATGTGTACACAAATTATTCATTAACAAATGGGAACCGAATACAATGTCATGGATCAAAACTTTTTTGAATGACTAAATCACACAAATGTTGATATTCAGATGAAATTACAAACTTAAGAAGAGCATAGCCATTCATCAAATGTTTGAGATTTTGTGCCAAGAGAAAACAATATAAGGTGTTGGTAAGAGGTCATCTTGCTCTATTGAAATGTTGAGCCTTGTACAATTTTGCAATACTTGTACATACAGGTGCATCTCAATAAATTGGTCCATTGTGTTTTTTGAAAACCAACGTCACTGCACCCGTTGGAGCATTTTTGGAGCACTTCATGCTTCCTTCTGCTGACCAGCTTTTTGAAGATGCTGATTTCATTTTCCAGCAGGATTTGGCACCTGCCCACACTGCCAAAAGCACCAAAAGTTGGTTAAATGACCATGGTGTTGGTGTGCTTGACTGGCCAGCAAACTCACCAGACCTGAACCCCATAGAGAATCTATGGGGTATTGTCAAGAGGAAAATGAGAAACAAGAGACCAAAAAATGCAGATGAGCTGAAGGCCACTGTCAAAGAAACCTGGGCTTCCATACCACCTCAGCAGTGCCACAAACTGATCACCTCCATGCCACGCCGAATTGAGGCAGTAATTAAAGCAAAAGGAGCCCCTACCAAGTATTGAGTACATGTACAGTAAATGAACATACTTTCCAGAAGGCCAACAATTCACTAAAAATGTTTTTTTTTATTGGTCTTATGAAGTATTCTAATTTGTTGAGATAGTGAATTGGTGGGTTTTTGTTAAATGTGAGCCAAAATCATCACAATTAAAAGAACCAAAGACTTAAACTACTTCAGTCTGTGTGCATTGAATTTATTTAATACACGAGTTTCACAATTTGAGTTGAATTACTGAAATAAATAAACTTTTCCGCGACATTCTAATTTATTGAGATGCACCTGTAATATTGGAATATTTGTTGTTCCCCTAGAGATTTGGTCTAACCAAATAAAATTGAAAAACCTGGTTCAGCAATTTTCGGGCCATTTTGTTTAATTCATTTAAGACTGGTCTCTTACTGGATGTATTTTTAAGCCGTTTACACCGCATAGACTTACTGACACAACCCAGCACTCAAGAGTGTGAAGTCAAGTCAAGTCACCTTTATTTATATAGTGCTAATGCTGCAATATAACAAAGAGTGAAAAATTTAAGGGGGTCTGAATACTTTCCGTACCCACTGTATATAAGTTATATATGTGTGTGTGTGTGTGTGTGAACTATTCCTTTAATTAATACACTTCACCCTCCTTCTGCTTTCACTTTATCAGGTGCAGTGGGGAGCTAACTGAGTGAGTGCCAGTTGACTGAAACAGATTGAAGTCATTTGCATAGTTTGCAAACTGCAGAACAAAATGGAATCCGACTAGTCCCATTAAAGAAAGTCCCATTCAATTGTTGGAGGTCTAGGACCCCCTTTTGTTGGCCCTCACCTTTTCAACCCTCTTCCAAGCTAAAGACTCATTCACATTTTCCCTTGCTCAGTGAAATTTTGTCTCAGCATCTGAGACAAATGCGCTGAGCATGGACTTGTGTGTGTGATTAAAATACACCACAACACCATCTGTTTGAGGGTGATGAAGTGGTGTGTGAATACTAGTAATTCCAAGCTATTGGTGCAACTTGGTCATCATGAGACAAGATATGAAGATGTTTTGGCCAGTGGGAATTTCCTTTGAGAAACCCAATTGAGAAACCCCTTGAGAGGCCCATTACTAAAAAGAAGGCAATGAATAATAAATGCTGTATTGATACTCTGTTCTCAAATTTTACCCATGTAATCCTTAATTTGATCATGATTTTGTGATCATGATTTTGATTAAAGAACTAGAGCAATCTTATTTATAAATCAGTAATAGACCCTTTAAACATCTGTGTTAAGTTGTGCTTTCTTTTTTTATTTCACTTTGACACAGGCATTATCTTCCAGTGGGACAAACTGGAACGAAGAGTTTACACCACAAATCTAAAAATGTTCACATGAAATCAACAGTCTCCACTTTTATTTATTGATGACAATACCTGAGTACAGGTGGTACACGGGCGGTTCGAGAGCGTCAACAAAGGGATAAGTCTGTTATCCAATCTCACTGAGTGGGTAGTGCTATGACAACAGTGACTGGTCTTCTTGTTTCGAGCCCAGGACACTGGAAGGGGCAGCAGCCATGGCACTTTGTTAGGGATCCCAATTCGTCGGTCACCGACGTGACTCGGAGTGACCGACTGAAAGGGAACGTCTCGGTTATGTATGTAACCCTCGTTCCCTAAAGGAGGGAACGAAGATGTCACGTCCCGTCGCCACGGCTGCTGTACCACCGCTGAGTGGCCGGGTCACCGGCTCGGTTCCTCAGCGAAAACCTGGTATGCGGTGCACCGGCTGCCTTTTTATGCTCACGCTGTGATCAGCGGCAGCTGGATGCAATCGTCGCATGCCAATGTGCATTGGCTCATTTAGTTTACACTCGAAGTGGATTGGTTTCTCTAAGCGAGATTCCAATTTGTCGGTCACCGATGTGACGTCTCTGTTCCCTCCTTCAGGGAACGAGGGTTACATACGTAACCGAGACGTTTTCTCTTGATTCAGACAGAAATTTTTCACTGGAGAAAACAATATTACGGATAGAGGGCAGCCAGAAATTGTTTGTATTTGTTTCTTAAAAACACGCAGCTTTTCATTTCACAAGATATTAATTGATGCACTGGAGTCGTGTGGATTATATAGTGATTCTTTTATCAGCTGTTTGGACTCTCATTTTGATGGCACCCATTCACTGCAGAGGATCCATTAGCAAGCAAGTGATGTAATGATACATTTGTATAAATCTGTTATGATGAACAAACAAACTACATATTGGATGACCTGAGCTGATTTAATTTTTGGGTGAACTATTCCTTTAATAAACAATTAATAGTGTAGCATAGCATAGCATAAAGAATCTGTTGATATGACCAACAGTTTGTCATCAGTGCCTCTACCACACCACCTGGATTTGCAAAATAAGACAATGCACACAGGACCACCAACTCCCATTTCCTTTGTTCTCGTGTTTCTACAAAGATTCAGCTCTGAAGCAGGAAATGAAAAAAAGATTGAAGGGAAAAAGTAGCCTCAGATGAAAAGGAACCTCACAAACAACATCCCTCCTTTCACACCACATACAAAATAGCAGCCAAGGGGAGAGGTGATTTTACCTTTCCCCTTAGGACTCTCTTTGTTCTACTAAAGAACACACAGATGCTATTTTATTAATTAACTGTGCAAAATGGAACACAGAAAAGACCTATATAACACCTATATTTTATTGATATTCTACCTCACAAACACATTCAAATGCACAGTAGTATTAGTAATGCATATCTGTATTTTATAAGGTGTTCTGTGTGGTTGAGTGTGGGATGTTATGTTAAAGATTAATATTTACAGGTACATTCAGATTCCTGACTGTAAACCAACAATGTTGTTTAAGCTCTCAGCCTCTTGCCTAAGCAAAACCAAAACCCTTTTCCTGAAATCTGATGGCTGACAAAGTATAAATGTTGTTCCAGGACCATAATTTCTTGGCAAAATGATGGTTACTATCTTGGTAAACTTGGGTGTGGCCAATGTCCTCATTTAAATATGTAATTGAAAATAATTTTACATTAAGTTAAATGAATGTTTGCAATTCTGATATGGTTTGCACTAAGAAATAATGCAAAACCTCCAACTCCTACACAGTCCCTGTGGCAGCTCTATAAACACTTCTCCATGTAGTGGCTTTAGCCACTGCAATCATAATCAAGACTTTCCCAAAATGTGGGGTAGAATATAAGATGTGCATGTTGAACTGTTAGTCATGCTAATCAGTGGAGGACAGTGGGGGTGTTCTGCCCGCTGATTATGACAATGAGTGATGCACAAAAATGACAAAGGACGACTCGAAAATAACTAGAAAATAAATGAAAATTGAAGAGCACTTCAATCTCAGCATTAACATGATGAAGTTATAATTATAATTTGTGAGCCTAACCCTTCTTAAGATGGATGTCCTGAGCAACAGAACACAACATTGAATATTCTGTCATTACAAAAACAAGCATTAACTCCATATCATGGTGAGCTTTGATGACCAAGGCGGGCTGACCATCAGTGATGTTTACTGTGTGCCACCTTGTGGGTGAAACAGAAACTGTGAACATTAACATGGTACTTTGCAGTCCTATTTAAATCAGCATATGCAATATGCAACAAATTAGTTTTGATCATCTGAAATAAAAATGGATAGATATAGATTATTAAAACTTAATTAATTTATTATGTACTACCAAGAAATACATCGACTTCTGAGAATCAAAGCACTGCATCAAAACATACACAACATTAAACTGTTTGAAACAATTTTGAGAAATAAATATTTTTAAGAATAAACTAAGTATTATTATTTTGCATCATTTCAGTTAAAAAAAAAGAATCAAGACCTGCAGCAACAAAATACAATTTTTAAAAGGAATTACATTCATGCAAGTGGTTGCAAACGTAAACCATGTTTAAGCTGTACTATATATGATCCAGATATTTAATGGACAAACATTTTTATAGAGGAAACTATTCTCTTACTAGCAATGTTTATTTAACACAAATGTGCAGATAGTGTGAAAATACTTTAAAACAATCTGTATTTCTGCAGGAATGGCTCTTAATATTGGCATCTGATCCATATTAGTAAATAAAAATATACCATGTCTCTGTGATCCATGTTTGAGCTGAGATCTGAGGTGATGTGATGTTTGATAATTGTCTTAAATAAGAAGGGGGTAAATGGTTCGAAATGTTTAAGAGACACTATAGGTTCACATCACAATATTACAAGCCATTCCTAGAAATTGAAGTTTTTTTTTTTGTTTTGTTTTTTCCACAAATATGTGCACACACACACACACACACACACACACACACACACAGTCTGGTTCACTATCCTTGTGGGGACTCTCCATAGGCGTAATCGTTTTTATACTGTACAAACTGTATTTTCTATCGCCCTACACCAACCCTACCCCTCACAGGAAACTTTATGCAGTGTGATTAGCTTCTGTACCCATGGGGACCTCAATTTAGTCCCCATGAGTTGGTGTGTATTCAGGTTTAAGTCCCCACCAGTATAGAAAAACATGTATACACACACACACACACACACACAATCATTCAGTCAACACTGAAGTAGGATCCTGTACTTCTGTAAGATTCTGCTCTCATCTTATCTGATTGCTTGCCAAATAATTATAGCAAAGGTGGTCGCCACTAGCGACACGACAAGAGCCAGAATACACATCCTCTTGCGGGATTTCCTCTTAAAAGGAAAAAACACAATTATATACAGTCTACTAGGCAGCACTACTGATCTTAGTGAATGCATCTGTAACATAAACTACCAGTTAAAAGTTTGAAATCATTTTGAAATAGAGACTTTTTTTAAAAATAGAAATCTCTTATGCTCACCAAGGCTGCATATTTGATAAAAAACACAGTAAAACAATAATATAATTACAGTTTCAATGATCTGTTTTCTATTTGAATATATTTTAAAATGTGATTTATTCTTGTGATGATAAAGCGGTATTTTCTCAGCATCACTACTCCAGTCTTCAGTGTCACATGATCCTTCAGAAATCATTCTAATATCGCTGATTTGCTCCTAAAAATATTTATTATTATTATTATTATAAAGGTTGAAAGTATTATTTTCTGAAAACAAAAACATTACTGCGTAATAGTTTTGTGCAAAACATGATTAATTTTATTTCTTAGGATTCTTTGATAAATAGTTCAAAAGAACATCATTTATTTGTAAACAGAAATCTTTTGATGTATTATAAATGTCATTACTTTTGATCCATTTAATGCATACAGCTGAATAAAATTATACATTGCTTAAAAAAAAAAAATCTTACTGACCCGAAACTTTTGAATGGTAGTGTATTATTATTATTAATGTTGAAAATAGTTGTACTATCTAATATTTTTGTTATATTTAATAAATAAATGCAGCCTTGTTGAGCATAATAAACTTCTTTCAAAAAAAACCAAAAACCTTTGACTGGTAATGTATGTGTAAAGGAAGGAAAGTCATATAAATGGCCTGATACCTGATGATAAGCCGCCTGCTGGAGTTGTTCAGCTCCTCTCTCCACATGCACCTCTGCACTCTCCACGCTGGCTTCAATGCTATCTGTCAATGATGACATGAGGAAACCAGGCCTTCAAATCTGTGAACAACTGAATCTGTGCAGGAAAAGAGTTCTGGTTGGAGAGAACTAGACTAACCTACCTATCATGTCACCCTGGTCATGGATCATAACTGCAAGGTCCTTGAAGATCTGATTCACATCCATAATGTCTGACTGAATCAAGAATCAAGAACAGAAAGCAGTTGGGACGTTGTACTACAATCCATGTCTGAGAATCACCATTTTCAAAAAAAGTATGACAATGTATTTGAAGACGTCTTTTAAAGGTATATAAAAAATGACAGGCTAGCTTGAATGCTTATGAGAAATGATCATTTTTGTATGCTGATGTCTTACAGGAAGTGCTCACCTCCAGCTGACGGATATTTGTCTCTCTCTCTTTAATAAGCTCAAGGTCCTCTTCGGTGAAAGGCTCCTCTTCTGTCTGCATCTTCCACCCTTCATTTCTTTTCAAATGAAAAAAGCTATGAACATTTCTGCTTTCGTATCTCTCACCAGACCCACTCTGTTCCTATCTGATTCATATCATATCAGTAAATCATCTTGGAATATGCATTGCATGTTTGTGATGTGCTTTTTGATCAAGATCAGGGTAAATGAGAGCGATATTTGATCCTTGGGTTTGAATTGGGGTCAAATGAATTACAGCTTGATAAAGGACTAATTTTTAGATTTGATGAAAATGAAAAATGAAAATTCTGTCATCATTTACTCACCCTCATGTCGTTTCAAAGAGCAAGAACAAACCTCAGATGTGCTTGTGTGATACGTTTTCTCGCGTGTTGACCATATTTGATGTGTTCTATATATGTTTGTTCTGCAGTGCAAATAACAGCATTAAAAATTTTTTTTTATTCTTTTTGTTCTTCTCGTTTCAATGAACCGGTTCACCAGTTCTTTTACGTCATAATTTAATTGTGTCACTATCATCCCAACAGGTGATGAATTAATTCTCAAAAACGAATTTAAATAAAGCTATGTGTAAGAGCATGTAGCTGATTTATGATTTATATTTCCAGTACATTTTATTTGTTTTAATTTCTTCTGTTCAGGAGCCCTGCTAAGAAGTTGTCTAAATCCTACTTTATATCATATACCCTGGGATATTTTAATCAGGCATGTCCGAAAGTTAGTTTTGATTGAGCAACTTTTTTTGCTTTGTTGAACTGCTTTAAACAAGTCAGTTTAATTTGGTTTGGTTCATCCAGTTCACTAAAAAGAAAAGAACAATTTGATCACGAACAATACATCACTACTGTTATATAAAACAACCTTTTCATGAAATTAAACTGAATTAAACTGCTTAATTAATATGGGTTACTTTTACAGTGTCATGAGAATATATACAAATATCTTCATTGGTGTTTGAAAGATGAAAGAAAGATTTTAGGTTTGGAACGATCCTGATGGTGAGTAAATAATGACAGAATTTTCATTTTGAGGAGGACTCGATGAATATGAGGAACCTACTTTTCAAATGTCACAAGCTGTTCATCTTGACTGAGCTCATCAACCTGCAAAATGAAAGGCTTTTTATTAAGAAAATGACAAACACAAATTATCATTAGCTAATTAGCAAATATAGTTACCTGGAGTCTGGAGCCAGCTCGAGCCTGCGCTACTGATTCGCGCTCCCTCTCTGCGGCTCGCCGCTGGACCACTTGGAAGTTGTTGAGGGCA
The DNA here is from genome assembly GCF_001515605.1 of Sinocyclocheilus anshuiensis. Taxonomy (NCBI): domain Eukaryota; kingdom Metazoa; phylum Chordata; class Actinopteri; order Cypriniformes; family Cyprinidae; genus Sinocyclocheilus; species Sinocyclocheilus anshuiensis. The sequence goes on along the minus strand of NW_015544223.1, from coordinate 975,605 downwards.
GCTGAGAAGTCATTCATCAGACGGTCTTTCTGAATCCTCTGCTGCCGCTGTGTGAAGAGAAGCGTTAGCATGACCACATCTGGCCAATATGAGGCCAGATGCACATTGGTTTGAACTCACCTGTTCTGAAGGAGACTGTGGCTGTGGTAAAGAGCCCAGGTCTTTCAGATGTCTGTTGGTCTCTTTTGCTAACTGGTTTGTGTAGTGCTGCATTTGCTGGCTGTTTGCAACATACAGAGATGTTACTATTTCTAACAGTCTCTTACCAAAATGAGCAGAAGCTGAAATAGCATGGCTGGTAATACATTCTTCCACTTTGCGAGACATAATTAGTATCCATAGGTTTTTAACAGTTGCTGGAAACAAAGTATTGTTTACCAAGTGTCTGCTAGAATAAGCATCTCTGAGGAGAAATTACCTACTGCGTTTGCCAACGTTTGCAAGTTAGCGGCATCAATTGCTACAGATATTCAGCTGTTTAATGCACTTAGTAAACTAATCACACTCTATATTCTAATCCTAATGCTAACCCTATAGTATACTGTTAATTAATATTACTCAACACTTAATTTTATAATTGCACTGTATATGAAACCTTAAAATAAATTGTAACCAATCATTTATTACTTTTGGATAAGCTGAAATTCTAATAACTAACTCATGCAAACATTTTCCACTAATATAAACTGTTTTTAATAAATAAATAGCTGGCAGACTTTTCCATTTGTTGGGTAGATGCAAACAGTTAATATAATTTTTCACCTTTTTAATGGAACCATCATATTTAAGAATATATTAATATTTTTACATAATAAAAGTACATATTTGTTGTTACTATTGTAAAGCAATTTTAAATGATTATGAAATTTCCAAGCAGCGTACGAAGCTTTCGGAATCTTATTATGATTATTATAATTATTATTTTAAATGAATGTATTTTAATGACAGTGTATTTATTAATAAAAGTGAATACAATTATTTTATCAAAATAAACAGAAAATAGTACAAACACTGCTGTAGTGATTGCTTTGAACAAATATTACAAAAAATGTATTACTTTAGCTAAAGTATTGTTATCAGTACTGTTGGCCTTTTGCTCCATGCTGATGAGTGTGGTATATGTACAGTGCTGCTTGAAAGTTTGTGAACCCTTTAGAATTTTCTATATTTCTGCATAAATATGACCCAAAAGATCAGCAGATCTTCACCTGAAAGTAGACAAAGAGAACCCAATCAAACAAAGAGAGAGAGCTGTGGCTTTCTTCTTGCAACTCTGCCATGCACACCATGCTTGTTCAGTGTTCTCCTGATGGTGGACTCATGAACATTAACATCAGCCAATGTGAGAAAGGCCTTGCTTAGAAGTTACCCTGGGGTCCTTTGCAACCTCGCAGACTATTACACGTTTTGCTTTTAGAGTGATCTTTGTTGGTCGACCATTCCTGGGGAGGGTAACGATAGTCTTGAATTTCCTCCATTTGTACACAATTTCTCTGACTGTAGATTTGTGGAGTCCAAACTCTTTAGATATGTTTTTGTCAACTTTTCTAACCTGATGAGCACCAGCAACTCTTTTTCTGAGGTCCACGGAGACCTCCTTTGTTCGTGCCACGATGCGCTTCCACAAACATGTTCAGACTCCCACAAGATCCCTGTTCTTGAAATAAAACAGGGCATGCACTGACACCCATTGATTGAAAACACTTCTGAACAGATGGACTCTAATTTTGCCTTCAAATTAACTAATCCTAGAGTTTCACATATTTTTGCCACTCACTGATAAGTAATATTGGATCATTTTCCAGAAAAAAATAAATGACAAAGTTTATATCTTTGTCTCATTTGTTTGATTGGGTTCTCTTTGTCTACTTTCAGGACTTGTGTGAAAATCTGCTGATCTTTTGGGTCATATTTATGTAGAAATATAGAAAATTCTAAAGGGTTCACAAACTTTCAAGCAGCA
>NW_015544223.1:971016-972582 GCF_001515605.1 Sinocyclocheilus anshuiensis | reverse complement strand
TTTAAGGACAATTTGTTTTTTACTACTCTCATAATGTATGATTGGAGAAAACATGTACAATGCTGCTTGAAAGTTTGTGAACCCTTTAGAATTTTCTATATTTCTGCAAAAATATGAAATTTTGATTATTATTTCAGTCATATTTATGTAGAAATATAGAAAATTCTAAAGGGTTCACAAACTTTCAAGCAGCATTGTACATGTTTTCTCCAATCATACATTATGAGAGTAGTAAAAAACAAATTTTCCTTAAAGCTGCAATGTGTAAGTTTTGCCTCTTTGTCGCCATAATTGCAGTTATTTGCGGAATTATCTTCTTTACGTGGGTTGTGCATTGGCACGGCTCCTCAGCGCGGATGAATCTAATGTTTTGAGGCGTATGTGTGGGCTGTCAATAGCACCAGTGTAGATATTCACTGTACTTCAGAATTATGTCCAAAATAAGAAATTTCAACGGAAAATCTAATCTGAACAAATAAGTAACATGTCTACCAGTTTTGTTCAGACCAACTGAGAAAACAAGTTTTACAATAAATCGCACTACCAATGGTGATTCAATCTAACAATCGCAAATTAGCTGAGATCACGTCAAATTGTCCAAATTATTATTATTTTTATACTCAACAACATCAACATTGCGTGCCTATGTGTATTTAGTGTGTATTAGCATTATCTGTAGATTTAAGTCATACCATTCGAATGTCATCAAAAGAAACTTCAAAAAGCAATTTAATGTTCCTTAAAACTCGTTCTAAAATGACAAGTTTAATTATTCCAGCTGCTGTAAGAAGAGGCTACAAATGATCTGCCACCTGCAGCATCCTTATGCTACTGGCCGGGACTCCTTCTTTATGTATACAGACGTGACGTAATGACGCAAAGTCGAACAGCGGCAAGCTTGTCTTTTCCGCGGAAACAAGCTTACCGTTGTGAATCGGGCTGGTTCTTTAAAGGTTCTTTACATGTAGTAACGGTTCTATTTAGAACCATAGCATCCTGAAGAACCCTTTTATGCTGAAATGGTTCTTTGTGTTATGTTTAGGGTTCTTTATTCCTGCCTTTCAGTTTTTTTTTTAATCTGAAACTGTCAAAGCTCCTCATTACTGATTTTCTGGAGCTCAACTACACAGACTGTCAACACACTCTCAACAGGTAAACGATTTCATTCTTCACTTGGTCATTTTTGAGCGAGATGCTAACGGTCTAATCAGATTCAATGATCTATGCTAAGCTGCAGCTAAAAGTGCTACACTCTAAAAAAAGATGGTACTTTAAAGGTTCTTTACATGTAGTAACGGTTCTATTTAGAACCATAGCATCCTGAAGAACCCTTTTATGCTGAAATGGTTCTTTGTGTTATGTTTAGGGTTCTTTATTCCTGCCTTTCAGTTTTTTTTTGAATCTGAAACTGTCAAAGCTCCTCATTACTGATTTTCTGGAGCTCAACTACACAGACTGTCAACACACTCTCAACAGGTAAACGATTTCATTCTTCACTCTAAAAAATGCTGGGTTAAATATAACCCAGCGCTGGGTTAAAAAGGGACAAACCCAGCTATTGGGTTG
>NW_015544223.1:961792-970800 GCF_001515605.1 Sinocyclocheilus anshuiensis | reverse complement strand
GTTGGGTTAAAAACACTGGGTCAACTGGGTCAAAACAACCCAATAGCTGGGTTTGTCCCTTTTTAACCCAGCATTTTTTAGAGTGTTTAATTTAAATACAAATTTAACTTTAAAATTTTAACTAGTTTCCAAACGAACATGTTCTTTTCTCTTTTTAGTTTTTTGGTCATCTGTAAGTGTGAGCAGCTCTGTTCAGCTGAGGATACTTCTCTCCACTTCTCCACTACGTAAGTAACAGAGACATTGAATTTATATAATCATATTGTTAGATTTTTTTAAATGTAATTTAACACTAGAACTCTCTATTCTATTACTATTCTATCTACTTGTTTTCTTTTTAATTAATATAAAAAAATAATAATAATTGACCCTCTAACACTAGCTCTATCTATTCTATTTCTTTTCTATCTACTTTTTATTCTGTTTATTTATTAACAATAATAATAAATAATTCAAATAATATTAATAAAATGAATATTAATGATATAAATATACAAATATACTAATATTAATGAAAATAAACTATCATTACAAAGGTTATTTATAACACCATTAAGGTTCTATATAGCACTTTCAAAGCATGGTTCTTTATGGAACCCTATAAAAAGGGTTCTATTTAGCACCAAAAAGGGTTCTGCTATTGTTACAAGCTGAAGAACCCTTTATATTAAGAGTGTAAGGACTCTAAGGAGATAGCTTTGAACACTAGCTGGTTATGTACTTCCTCAAAAATTGATTTTGGATCATTTTTAACCAAAACATTTTATGGACTGCAGCTTTAAGGTGTACCTCAACATTACTTGATTTTTGATCAGTAATTTTACATGTTGATCAGATAGTCTAACGGCATCTTTAAACGCAGCCAAGTTTAGTCATCTCTGACCAGGCTCTGTGTTCGCTCTAAATTTTGCATCAAGACACATTACCACATAAAAATCACCACAAAACTGTGCCCCGAGTAGCCTATCAAAGGCTGGTGCTGCTTTTCTTCTCTGTATCACTGTTTACTATTGTCCTCTTTTTAGAGCTGCTTAATGGATGCAAGAATGGATGGAAATATAACTGGACTCACAGTCTGTCCTGAAGTTCTGGTGTGTCTGGTCTGGTACCGAGTTGGAACAGCATGCTCTTGATTTGGCCAGCTGTGCACAGAAAACATGATTATAACATTAAATGATAAGACTCCAAAAATATACAATCTATATATAAACAATTCAAAGTGTGTTTATTAAGAATACAACAATAAAGAACTTTTATGACAAACACAATCTTCTCTTCAAGTGTGAGTTTCAGTGTAAAACATATCTACTCACTGTTTTGTGTGATTTTCTGGATGTTTGAGCTGCATGTCTGAGTGAGGTTGTTGAAGTCTCTCGGCTGTGAGTGACTGCTGTCTATCATTCTGTAAGACATGATGACTGAAAACAACACAGCTGCTTGCATCAGATATCATATATATATCATATTTACGATGTAAGTGTTTTTACAATCGTTTTCACAAATAATAATTATATTAATAATACATATACATTACAGGTTGATATCAAAAGATAAAACACGTAAATCATTAAGGCTGAGCAAATCTAAAAATGCACTGCGTACGCAGCGCAATAAGATATTTCATATCGGTTCTAGCTGAGCAGGCCCTACGCCTGATAAAATATTTACTCTAATTAATGTAATGTTGTCATTTGAAATTATTCAACAATGCTTGCAGCAATGTCAACATAGCAAACTGATTCAAAATAATGAATCGCATACCTGTGATGCTCAGATGCGGTATGCGCTGCTCCACTCTCACAGAAATAGAATAAACAGAATGGCAAAAAAAACATTAACGTTCATTAACATTGAGTGGGCGGAGCTTATTGGGCCGTTAAAAGAATCATTATTATATGTCTCGTTATTTATTCGGTTTAATAACTATTAAAGTTCTAAGTGTCGAAATTAATGTTTAAATTATTGTCTGGAACCTTGCTACAAAAATATTAAAATGCGTCTCTGTGGTGTGATACGTGTTACGTTTCTCAGCGCTTTTCACGGGGGTCCAGTCACAGTCGTTCGTGATTTCTGGAGAGGATAGTGTAGGCTATTATGATTGTATAGAGTTGTAGTGTCAGAATTTAGTTTATATGTCGGATACCAGTCACTGGGGGGGAATGAATGTAAAACATTACACGTTTGCAAATATCTCAAATAATATAAAAACGCCTCTAAATTTCAATATGGTTCAAATAAGGAATCTGCTTTTTGAGCCACCACGCGCCCTCTGGAAGAAGAACATGCTTTTGCCCGCTATTAGACATCAATATTTTCCATCTAATGTCTCCTTTAGAATGATGGCTGGATTCACATTAGACACAGTTCATGTGCGTCACACTCCTTTCTCCTCTTTAATGAACGTCATGAAATTATGGCGTGGTTTCTTTTGGAGGAAATAAGCTCTTTGGCAAAGTCAGGTTCCTGTCTCATGACTTTCATAGGATAATAGATCTCACACACAAGCCTCTCATCACATGACTTCAGTTACTCTGAGGCCTCTGACTATAGCAGAGTGCTTGTGCTTAGAGCCACACGTTTATTTATTAAACTAAGGGTTACAACGATTAGACTATGAAAAAAAGAGAACAATAATTTAAAAAGCACTTGTGTGTGTGTGTGTGTGTGTGTGTGTGTACAGGGTTATATATCCTGGTGGGGACTTAAACCTGAATACGCACAGACTCATGGGGACTCGTGTCACGGTGGGGACCTAAATTGTGGTCCCCACGGGTACAAAAGCTTATAAATCACACAGAATGAAGTTTTTTGAAAATCTAAAAATGCAGAAAGTTTCCTGTGAGGGGTAGGTTTAGGGGTAGGGTTGGTGTAGGGCAATAGAATATACGGTCTGTACGGTATAAAAACCATTACGCCTATGGAGAGTCCCCACAAGGATAGCTGACCAGACATGTGTGTGTGTGTGTGTGTGTGTGTGTGTGTGTGTGTTTATACATGTTTTTCTATACTGGTGGGGACTTAACAAGGCATGTCACTATAGATTGTAATGTATATTGTCTTTAATGTCTATTATTTTTGCTTTCCTTTACTTGAAGGAATTTAAAGTAAATTAAATTGATTGTAACCTCCCAAGTGCAATACTGGATGCACCCACTGGAAGGCGGTATGAACATAAGCTACTGTATGAAGACCAGCCAGCACCTTTAATTAAAATAAAATACATACTGTAACATAATAATGTATATATAATATATATGTTCCCTGGAATTTATTTTCAGGGAATATGTTATCTGAAAATGCCTACTTAAATGGGTTGGTTTGTCTGTTTATTTTTCAGTGACCCTAAAGTCAAGGAGTTGCTGAATCCAATGACAGGTCTGACCAGGTCACAAGATATGTCCAGGTAAAGCAAGCTAATCAGAATCAATATACAAATGAGGGTCAATATATTAAGAGCCAAACTCATTTTACCTTTATATCTAATCCTAAACTAAGCTCCCGAATCTGACACTGGACCTCAATAAATGGTTGTATTTATGTGTGAACGCTAAACACTATGACACTGTGCTGCACAAACCCCATGTGCCTGTATATTACATCAAAATGTCCATTTAAAAAGGTCCTTCTCTAATTCTCTAAAATTTAAAACACTGGTATTTCACAGATGTTGTTATAGTCATACCTGATTTCAGACTGATTTATTGCAATGATTGTAGTTCAGTTATATTCTGATCTTTATAAAGATATATGTAGATACTAATGTTTTGATATTTATCTTTAATTTTTTGGTTTTGGGTTTTGATTATGCATGCATGTGTATGTTCAGCATAAGACTCAATAACTAACTGAGTCATGTATTTCTTGTACCAGATTTTGTCCATTGTAGATTTATAGAGTAGCACTGGAGTCAACTATGAATTTTAGTATTATTTAGTAATTGCGCATAAATACTGTATATTATAGTTGGCATAGTGTATTATTTAAAAGACTTGAGTTTGTGTGCCGTGTGTTGCCATCATAACTATTCCTTACTAAAATGATGTGCTATTCTTTATATGTAAAAACATCATCATCATCATTTCAAGAAGGGCTAATATTTGTAGAAATATCACAGTTAAATTCTCTTTAAAATAAACAACTCGATCTTGTCATGATTGTAAGCTCAAGTCATATATATATATAGATATATCTTATTACATACACTACTGTTCAAAAGCTTGAACTAAATCATGTATTTACTTGCTTAAAAAATACAAGAAAAACAGTAATATTATGAAGGCTACTTGTTATAGTAGCTCTTTTCTATTTTAATATATTTTAGACTCTAATTTCTATCCTGGTTTGGTAAAGCTGAATTTTCAGCATCATTACTCCAGTCGTCAGTGTCAGAAATCATTTTAATATGCTGATTTGCTGTGCAAGAAACATATCTAATTATTATCAACGTTGAAAACAAGTGTGCTGCTTAATATTTTTGTGAAACCTTTGATGAAAAGAAAGAGCCAAAGAACAGCATTTATTTGAAATAGCATTTTTTTTGTAACACTGTAAAAGTCACTTTTGATCAATTGAATGCATCCTTGCTGAATAAAAGTATTCATTTTTGAAAAGAAATAATCTTAGTGATTCCAAAGTTTAAATGATAGTGCTTTAAAAGTATTTTTATCTTGCGATGTCATAATATTAGTTAGTAACACCTAATCGTCATGTGATATGTTTAAAAACCTAAAGAAATTTACTTTAAAATTAGCTTTTTAAAAGGGAAAATTTCATAGAATGAAAATTACAACTGAGGTGATTATGTATTATTCGAGGGTGGGGTTCCTTTTTCAGAGGACCGTAAGCTCCAGTGTAAGAAACATTTGAAGGATTATTTTACATGTATGATATCCAGTATATTACTCTCAGTGTTGTTACATAGTAGAATTATTGGTTCAGTTAAACCAGGGGTGTCCAAACTCGGTCCTGGAGGGCCGGTGTCCTGAAGAGTTTAGCTCCAACCCCAATTAAACACACCTGAACCAGCTAATCAAGCTCTTACTAGGCATACTAGAAACTTAAAGGCAGGTGTGTTGAGGCAAGTTGGAGCTAAACTCTGCAGGACACCGGCCCTCCAGGACCGAGTTTGGGCAGCCCTGAGTTAAACAGTCTGGTGAGCGCTTGTCTCTGTTTGTTTCTCTCCTGAGCCACTGGAGTCAAAGGTCATAGTGCATTCCCACTTTTTCTCATTGTGTCATTCATAGATAAAACCTCTCTCTCTCTCTCTCTCTCTCGCTCACTGGCCATTTCTTTCCTTATCATTCTAAGTTGTTCATCACCTCTCTTTCTCTTTCAAAGTTCCTTCCTCTGTCATCAATACGACCTTAGCATCTCCCTTTTGACCTCTCTAAAGACTTCCCCCTTCCCTCACCCTGTCCTTTCTCAGGGGCTATCAGAATATCGGACACTTAGTCGCCAAAGCCATTCATCATAGAGCAACTCTGCACCAATCCAATCTTTTCCTATTATTCCCTAAACATGCCTCTGGCACACCAGTCACAGCACAACTCATCACATAAAAGTTAGACGATTATATACATGCGCGTCACTCTTGATTGCAACGTGGGATGGCTGTACCGGACATTGGCCAGTTTTGTTGGGCAAGATCGTGTGTATTTGGAAAGTACCCCAAGGAGGATGTAAATCACACTACTTAGAAAATGAGTGTGAGCAAGATTGCTTTTAGGAATGGAATGAAGAATAGCTCTCTTGGAACTTGAGGTTTAGCGTCTAGTACTTAGGTTCTTGATCTACCTGTTCTTGTAAATGCCTCTTACACAATAAAAGTCACTTGGGTAAGAAAGTATTTTCCAAGACCAGTAATGCAGTGTACATGTCTAATAAATGACTCAAGCGAACAGCCAATTAGAAAACAATTCTGTTGTCTGGCACAGCCTTTGTCTTCATTGTACTGTAAATAGATGAATCACATTAGTACTAATACTATTTATTAGATTAGGTTTTCAACTAGTGGCCACTTGCGGTAGTTACTGGCAACAGGGAAAACAATAAAATGTAGGATAACAAAATAAATAGGCAATTGTTAGAGTCCATTTATACAATCCACTGGGGCAAAGTGCAGATGTAAGTAAGACCTGTTGGCCTTGAAAATGTATCCCACCATTCTTCCCATTAGCGATGAGCCTGTGTGCATCCAAATGATCCTTTGGCACCACTACAATAGTTAACCAAACTTTTGTGGTTGCTGAAACATTGTTTGAAAAGCTTGTAATATGTACACTATATACTTTATATGTGTGCTTTATTACATACTATATGCATTTTTGTCTTTTGTTGTGTATTGTGCTTATACAGTAGCAGAAGTCAGTTTTTACATCTATACACCCTTGTGGGAAAAAAAGTACAATTTAGCGTTATTTTGAAAAGAGTACTTATTATGGAAATACTATACTTTAAAAAGAAAACACTTAAGTGAGAAATAAACCTGTTTCAGACAGTTTATTGCAATTTTATTGTAATTAGATGAAAATGTATTATAGTTTAAATTGATATTAAATTAGCTGAACTTATGAGCGCTTTTTTTTGACCCACTTAAGTAGGACTAAATTTCATCTTTGTATGAAATTTCATAAATACTTCTGTTGTCTTTGAAGTATGTTTAAAGTGTACTGACAAGCACTTAACGTCAACTACAATATGCTTTAATGTGATTTCTACTGAAACTTGTATGTCATGTTTTTAAATGTATTTGTAATTACACATTTGTATGAAGTTGCCATGTATGTAATATCGAATAACACACTATAGTATTACATTTATAATCAAGTGCTTTAGTAGGTTAGTCAACACATCAAAATAAGCATATTCTTCTTGAAATATAGTTTTTTAAATGTACATCAAAGTATAATTTTTCCAAAGAAACAGAAATGACAGTGTACTTTCTTCACTTAAGTGACATTTTAGTTCATTAATATATTATCTGTAAGTACAGTTCTTAAAAACATACTTTTAAGATCTGAAGTATCTCAATACAAGTACTTATTTTTATTATTATTTTGACTAGAAACTTGATGGTGTTGTTATAGAAGTTAGTTAGTTATAGTCAAATGAAAGAATAACAAGTGTAAATATATATATATATATTCCAATAAACATATATTATAATATAATAATTTTCATGTTTTAGATTTTGTCTCAGTTTTCAGTTTCCCTAATTTAAAGAACAATTTGGTTACATTTGTATGATTGGAAATGTTGGTGTTATTTTAGGCCACAACTTGTCTGATGTAAAATCTGTGCTTTGAGGTAAATCAAGTTAACACTTAATTAGATGATACATTACTTTATTAGGCATTGAGAGGGGAAAAAAATCTTCATTCCTGTCGGAAGTAAAAAAATATATATATTGGAAAGTCATCTTACAAAGCAAACACTTAGGCAGAGATAACAGTTTTAGTGAGGATTCGGATGTTTGCGAAACCACACCTTTGGATAAACGGAGTCAGTGCTTACCTTCCTGCAGTGGGATCGTTTTTCAGAGGACAGAGGGTCAGATGGCAGCAATTATCACACCCCCACTCAATCCTGACAGCAGCGCTGAGGGTCAGTCAGTGGTGGGCGACAGCACAGACTATAGGAGGGCTGGAGCCACCATCACTCTTTCTTATGGCATATTTGGCCCCTAAGGGGCTGTCTTGCCCATCTAACCTATACACTTTTTGTTTGTGTTTTTTTCTTCCACTAATTATTTGTGTGAAGATACAATGTGACACAGTTTTTCAGATCCTGACCTGAACAGCTTTTGGAATTGTTCTGTAATCATAGAAGGTCTTCTGGACATCAGTGTTGTTGTTTGTACATTATAAAGCAGTTCCAGAGCTGAATACTGATTGGTCAGATTTACTAAAATACACATTATGCAACAGTTAATTCCAGTCCAGATTCCAGAATTCCAAGAGTTCTGAAATTTAGTCAGCGCTGGGACTTTTCACTGTTTGCATTCCAGGCAGACTGTCAGTATGGAGGGGATTTTTCAGTGACTCTTTCTGCAGGTTACATTGTTTCGCCAGTAGGTGGCAGCAGGTCTTTAGGAGTGAGTCATTGTATCATTCAGACAACAGTTTTGTTTAAATACTGATTCATTCAGAAACAAAGCACCACTAATGAATGTGGAAACGTGCAACAGCAGTTCATACTTTGGGTTTGTTTGGAACCATTTTTTTTGGTGGTCATACTAAAATTTTTTTTTTTTGTGGTCATACTGTTGGGTTGATGTTGTCAGATGTTGTCCTTCACTTCTGCACATTGTTATAAAACTGGTAAAAGTATTATTTTCACCTCTAAAGATAACTTTACCAATAATCTTCCAGATCTATCACAAATGCTGTATTTCAAAGTTCAGAAGACTTGTTGCTAGGACATACATTATAAAGTATTGTATAACACTTTAGATAGTGTCGCACTCCTCCATTTCAAGACAGAGAGAAAGCCTTGTACCGTGGTGCAACTATCGCACTTGCTCAAAGCAGCTCAGAAAATGGAGTGCAGGTGAAAGAGTACAAATGCATTGTAAACCCCTTCATCCAGGGCTATTCACAATATAAAATGGCATCAAATGCCTAATTGCTATGCCAGTATTTTAGAGGAATAGTTTATGTATAATTAAATACTTATACTTAAAGGAATAATACACCCAAAAAAATGAACATTTTCTGAAAATGTACTCAGGCCATCCAAGATATAGAAGAGTTTGTTTCTTCATTGGAATGGATTTGGAGAAATGTAGCATTCCATCACTTGCTCACCAATGGATCCTCTGTAGTGAATGGGTGCCGTCAGAATGAGAGTCCAAACAGCTGATAAAAACATCACAATAATCCACAAGTAATCCACACCACTCCAGTCCATCAATTATTAATGTCTTGTGAAGTGGAAAGTGTTTGTGTTTGTAAAAATAAAAATCCATCATTAAGGTGGTTTTAATAATAATAATAATAATAATAATAATA
>NW_015544223.1:948523-954204 GCF_001515605.1 Sinocyclocheilus anshuiensis | reverse complement strand
CCCTATCTCTCCCCTACTATCTCATATCTTTAACAGGACCAGGACGACGCTTGGGGGGGGGAGTGTGACGAGCGTCCCAAAGCTGCATCAGCGTCGCCCTGGAAACAAGCGAGGAAGGGGGAAGTCGTGTGATTCTTGTCCCTGTTACTATATATATATATATATATATATATATATATATTCCCTTGAATTTATTTTCTGGGAATATGTTATCTGAAAGTGTCTATTTAAATGTGTTCGTTTGTCTGTTTATTTTTCAGTGACTCTAAAGCAAAGGAGTTGCTGAATCCAATTACAGGTCTGACCTGTTCACAAGATATGTCCAGGTAAAAGCAAGATAATCAGAATCAATATACAAATGAGGGTCAATATATTGAGAGCCAAACCTTTAACACTATCTATAATCCTAAACTAAGCTCCTGAATCTGACACTAAACTAGTTTTATGTGTGAACAGTAAACTCTAGGCTTTAACATTGTGCTGCACAGACACCATGTGCCATTTTCCTAAGAGTCTCCTGTATATTACATAAAAACGCCCATTTTTTTTTCAATTTTAAAACACTGTGGTATTTCACATTTCAGTCATGCCTGATTTCAGACTGATTTATTACAATGATTTTTAATTCAGTTCTATTCTGATCTTAAGTGTGCATGTGTAAGTTCAGCAATAACTAATTGAGTCATGTATTTATTGTACCAGATATTGTTCTTTGTAGATTTGTAGTTATAGAGTAGCACGGGACTCATCATAGAACTATGCATTTTAGTTTAGTATTACTTTTAGCAATTTAATTGCACACAAATACTGTATATCATAGTTGGCATAGTGTATTATTTAAAAGACTTGAGTTTGTGTGCCATGTGTTGCCATCATAACTATTCCTTACTAAAATGATGTGCTATTCTTTAAATGTAAAACATAATTTCAAGAAGTGCCAGTATTTGAAGAAATATCACTGTTAAATTCTCTTTAAAATAAACGACTGGATCTGTCATGACTGTAAGATTAAGTCATAGATATATCTTATTACACCTACACTAAAGTTTGAAACTAACCAAATCATGCATTTACTTGATCAAAACAATACAACAAAAACAGTACTATTGTGAAATCTTGTTATAGTAACTGTTTTCTATTATAAACTGTAATTTTTTCCTGGTTTGGTAAAGCTGTATTTTCAGCATCATTACTCCAGTCTTCAGTGTCACGTGATCCTTTAGAAATCATTCTAAAATGCTGATTTGCTGCTCAAGAGACATTTTTGTATTATTATTATCAATGTTGAAAACAGTTGTGCTGCTTTATATTTTTGTGAAAACGTAATACTTTTTTGATAAATAAAAAAACAAAAGAACAGCATTTATTTGAAATAGCATTTTTTTGGTAACATTGTAAAAGTCTTGTCACTTTTGGTCGATTTAATGCATCCTTGCTGAATAAAAGTATTAATTATTGAAAAGAAGAAAACTAAAAAAATCTTAGTGACTCCAAAGTTTGAATGATAGTGTTTTAAAAGTATTATTTTATCTTGAGATTGCATAATGTTATATTATATAATGTAATATTTGTATTATTAGAAACACCTAATTGTCAGGTAATATGTTGAAAAACTTGAAAATCAGCTTTTTAAAAGGAAATATTTCATAGAGTGAAAATTACACCTAAGGTGATTGTGTATATTATTCGTGGTTGAGGTTCCTTTTTTCAGAGGATCATAAGATCCAGCGTAAGAAACATTTAAAGGATTATTTTACGTGTATGATACTTTCAGTGTTGTTAAATAGTACGATTATCGGTTCAGTTAAACAGTCTGGTGAGCGCTTGCCTCTGTTTGTTTCTCTCCTGAGCCACTGGAGTCAAAGGTCATAGTGCATTCCCACTTTTTCTCATTGTGTCATTCATAGATAAAACCTCTCTCTCTCTCTCTCTCTCTCGCTCACTGGCCATTTCTTTCCTTATCATTCTAAGTTGTTCATCACCTCTCTTTCTCTTTCAAAGTTCCTTCCTCTGTCATCAATACGACCTTAGCATCTCCCTTTTGACCTCTCTAAAGACTTCCCCCTTCCCTCACCCTGTCCTTTCTCAGGGGCTATCAGAATATCGGACACTTAGTCGCCAAAGCCATTCATCATAGAGCAACTCTGCACCAATCCAATCTTTTCCTATTATTCCCTAAACATGCCTCTGGCACACCAGTCACAGCACAACTCATCACATAAAAGTTAGACGATTATATACATGCGCGTCACTCTTGATTGCAACGTGGGATGGCTGTACCGGACATTGGCCAGTTTTGTTGGGCAAGATCGTGTGTATTTGGAAAGTACCCCAAGGAGGATGTAAATCACACTACTTAGAAAATGAGTGTGAGCAAGATTGCTTTTAGGAATGGAATGAAGAATAGCTCTCTTGGAACTTGAGGTTTAGCGTCTAGTACTTAGGTTCTTGATCTACCTGTTCTTGTAAATGCCTCTTACACAATAAAAGTCACTTGGGTAAGAAAGTATTTTCCAAGACCAGTAATGCAGTGTACATGTCTAATAAATGACTCAAGCGAACAGCCAATTAGAAAACAATTCTGTTGTCTGGCACAGCCTTTGTCTTCATTGTACTGTAAATAGATGAATCACATTAGTACTAATACTATTTATTAGATTAGGTTTTCAACTAGTGGCCACTTGCAGTAGTTACTGGCAACAGGGAAAACAATAAAATGTAGGATAACAAAATAAATAGGCAATTGTTAGAGTCCATTTATACAATCCACTGGGGCAAAGTGCAGATGTAAGTAAGACCTGTTGGCCTTGAAAATGTATCCCACCATTCTTCCCATTAGCGATGAGCCTGTGTGCATCCAAATGATCCTTTGGCACCACTACAATAGTTAACCAAACTTTTGTGGTTGCTGAAACATTGTTTGAAAAGCTTGTAATATGTACACTATATACTTTATATGTGTGCTTTATTACATACTATATGCATTTTTGTCTTTTGTTGTGTATTGTGCTTATACAGTAGCAGAAGTCAGTTTTTACATCTATACACCCTTGTGGGAAAAAAAGTACAATTTAGCGTTATTTTGAAAAGAGTACTTATTATGGAAATACTATACTTTAAAAAGAAAACACTTAAGTGAGAAATAAACCTGTTTCAGACAGTTTATTGCAATTTTATTGTAATTAGATGAAAATGTATTATAGTTTAAATTGATATTAAATTAGCTGAACTTATGAGCGCTTTTTTTTGACCCACTTAAGTAGGACTAAATTTCATCTTTGTATGAAATTTCATAAATACTTCTGTTGTCTTTGAAGTATGTTTAAAGTGTACTGACAAGCACTTAACGTCAACTACAATATGCTTTAATGTGATTTCTACTGAAACTTGTATGTCATGTTTTTAAATGTATTTGTAATTACACATTTGTATGAAGTTGCCATGTATGTAATATCGAATAACACACTATAGTATTACATTTATAATCAAGTGCTTTAGTAGGTTAGTCAACACATCAAAATAAGCATATTCTTCTTGAAATATAGTTTTTTAAATGTACATCAAAGTATAATTTTTCCAAAGAAACAGAAATGACAGTGTACTTTCTTCACTTAAGTGACATTTTAGTTCATTAATATATTATCTGTAAGTACAGTTCTTAAAAACATACTTTTAAGATCTGAAGTATCTCAATACAAGTACTTATTTTTATTATTATTTTGACTAGAAACTTGATGGTGTTGTTATAGAAGTTAGTTAGTTATAGTCAAATGAAAGAATAACAAGTGTAAATATATATATATATATTCCAATAAACATATATTATAATATAATAATTTTCATGTTTTAGATTTTGTCTCAGTTTTCAGTTTCACTAATTTAAAGAACAATTTGGTTACATTTGTATGATTGGAAATGTTGGTGTTATTTTAGGCCACAACTTGTCTGATGTAAAATCTGTGCTTTGAGGTAAATCAAGTTAACACTTAATTAGATGATACATTACTTTATTAGGCATTGAGAGGGGAAAAAAATCTTCATTCCTGTCGGAAGTAAAAAAATATATATATTGGAAAGTCATCTTACAAAGCAAACACTTAGGCAGAGATAACAGTTTTAGTGAGGATTCGGATGTTTGCGAAACCACACCTTTGGATAAACGGAGTCAGTGCTTACCTTCCTGCAGTGGGATCGTTTTTCAGAGGACAGAGGGTCAGATGGCAGCAATTATCACACCCCCACTCAATCCTGACAGCAGCGCTGAGGGTCAGTCAGTGGTGGGCGACAGCACAGACTATAGGAGGGCTGGAGCCACCATCACTCTTTCTTATGGCATATTTGGCCCCTAAGGGGCTGTCTTGCCCATCTAACCTATACACTTTTTGTTTGTGTTTTTTTCTTCCACTAATTATTTGTGTGAAGATACAATGTGACACAGTTTTTCAGATCCTGACCTGAACAGCTTTTGGAATTGTTCTGTAATCATAGAAGGTCTTCTGGACATCAGTGTTGTTGTTTGTACATTATAAAGCAGTTCCAGAGCTGAATACTGATTGGTCAGATTTACTAAAATACACATTATGCAACAGTTAATTCCAGTCCAGATTCCAGAATTCCAAGAGTTCTGAAATTTAGTCAGCGCTGGGACTTTTCACTGTTTGCATTCCAGGCAGACTGTCAGTATGGAGGGGATTTTTCAGTGACTCTTTCTGCAGGTTACATTGTTTCGCCAGTAGGTGGCAGCAGGTCTTTAGGAGTGAGTCATTGTATCATTCAGACAACAGTTTTGTTTAAATACTGATTCATTCAGAAACAAAGCACCACTAACGAATGTGGAAACGTGCAACAGCAGTTCATACTTTGGGTTTGTTTGGAACCATTTTTTTTGGTGGTCATACTAAAATTTTTTTTTTTTGTGGTCATACTGTTGGGTTGATGTTGTCAGATGTTGTCCTTCACTTCTGCACATTGTTATAAAACTGGTAAAAGTATTATTTTCACCTCTAAAGATAACTTTACCAATAATCTTCCAGATCTATCACAAATGCTGTATTTCAAAGTTCAGAAGACTTGTTGCTAGGACATACATTATAAAGTATTGTATAACACTTTAGATAGTGTCGCACTCCTCCATTTCAAGACAGAGAGAAAGCCTTGTACCGTGGTGCAACTATCGCACTTGCTCAAAGCAGCTCAGAAAATGGAGTGCAGGTGAAAGAGTACAAATGCATTGTAAACCCCTTCATCCAGGGCTATTCACAATATAAAATGGCATCAAATGCCTAATTGCTATGCCAGTATTTTAGAGGAATAGTTTATGTATAATTAAATACTTATACTTAAAGGAATAATACACCCAAAAAAATGAACATTTTCTGAAAATGTACTCAGGCCATCCAAGATATAGAAGAGTTTGTTTCTTCATTGGAATGGATTTGGAGAAATGTAGCATTCCATCACTTGCTCACCAATGGATCCTCTGTAGTGAATGGGTGCCGTCAGAATGAGAGTCCAAACAGCTGATAAAAACATCACAATAATCCACAAGTAATCCACACCACTCCAGTCCATCAATTATTAATGTCTTGTGAAGTGGAAAGTGTTTGTGTTTGTAAAAATAAAAATCCATCATTAAGGTGGTTTTAATAATAATAATAATAATAATAATAATAATAATAATA
>NW_015544223.1:934452-948184 GCF_001515605.1 Sinocyclocheilus anshuiensis | reverse complement strand
TTGTACTGAATAATAACAACAACAATAATAATAATAATAATAATAATAATAATAATGTTTTATTTATATAGCGCCTTTCAAAAACCCAAGGATGCGTTAAACCATCGCTTTCGGCCAAAATACAAATCCATAATCCATAATAACGCTTCCTCCAGTAAAAAAATCCATCCCCATTTTTGTCTCACATCAAAACTCACCAACATATTTGTTTACAGCTGTTTTGAACTGTAAACTTTGTTTTCACTTGTAAACTTATGCATACAAATCTGTGCATATTTCTCTCCTGATTCAGATGAGATGACTTTTTGGGTGAACTGCTAAATTATTTACTCAATGTCATGCTTTTATTATTTTTTTTTTCATGGAATAAAAAGAATCTTCACACAGCTAATGCACGCACAATGACAGTTTATAGTGACCATGTCTGTCAAGCTCCAGGAAGGACAAAAATGTCCTAATGACTATGCATATGACTATATGTTCCAAGTCTTCTGATGCTGTATGATTCATAGTGTGAGGAACAGAGAGAAATTGAAGTTGTAGTCAAGCTGTTATTCAGGAAAATCTTCTCTCCGCTGCAGCTCCACTGAATACCCATATTCAAAAATACAATTTTAGAGCTTTAGCCGAGAGGAACTTTATTATTGAATAGTGATAATACTTGAATGTCAGTCTGTTTGCATATAAAGCAGTAACACTTTAGATTAGGGAGCACTATTAACTAGTTAACTAGTCACTAACTAGTCATTAACTAGTCACTATTAACTGCTTATTAGTATGTACAGTATATTACTAGGATATTGGCTGTTTATTAGTACTTACACAGCACAAATTTAAAAAAAAAGTTGTTCTATGAGAAACAAAACTGTCAGCTGTTTTTACCAGAATGATTACATATATTTAAAACATACAGTAAAAACATAACTTTACGGAACAACTTTTTCCAGATTAAAACCACTGTAATTTACAAAATAAAAAACAAAAAAAAACATAAACACCAGTATATTGACATTATCATGGTAACACACAACATTAAAATAATGCAATAAACATAAATTTAATGACATAAGATGTAAAACATGTACATGACTGATAAGAAAAACTCATAAGAAACACAAATATTTAAGTCGTACAGAGAAATCTAGGAATGTCAGTTTACAATTTTAACTGTAAATTATAAGATTACTTATTCCTTTTTACTTCCAAATACTGTACATTCAACAATATTTAGTATTTACAATAAAATTGCATTAAATATTTTGAATGTCCAATAAAAAACAAAATAAATAAAAAAAAATAATATATATATAGTAAGGGAATTTAACATTAAAATTTTACCGTAGCATTTTACAGTCATTTACCATTAAAATTATTATTATTATATATTATTATTTTTTTTTTTTTACTTCTTTTTTTTTACAGTGTATAGCGACTATGAACATGTTTGTATGGAAAGCAGATGCATACATATTCTCAAATATCTCCTTTTGGAAAACATAACAGCATAAAGTCACTGCTAAATGTTATTTTTTATTTTTTAACTATTCATTGAAAGAAAATTATACAAATGTAAGACTGGGCTATTTCAACAGGACAATATTTGACCTCAATAACAATCATATGAAGAATACAAGGATGCTCATGAATTTCATTTTATTTATTTGTTTATTTTGTTTTCAGTTTGTTTTCTTTTATTTATTTTTCTTAATACTGCATATGTAATGGGACTCCTGGGCCAGTACCAAAACCCGAGTGTTTAGGACAAAGGCCACATTAGATTGGCTGGATGAGCGGAGGATAGAGAGTAGAAGTCTTACCCATCCTGACCTTTGGCTATGCTTTAATCTGATCAAGGGTCAAGGAGGGGTCAGGCCAACTGTAATGACTTCCTCCTATTAAAGTTTGATATACGTGGTGTTTACCAGCACAGCCACTATGTCACGATTTCAGCACTAAATCCTGTCAGAAGTGATAGGTACAGATTTAAAGAGATGACAACATTGTGTATTTCTGCTTCTAATCAGTGATAGTGGCTGATGAAGCATACAAACACATGTCCAAAGGTGCTGTGGTGATACATGGTACTGTGATGGTAATAGCAGGATACTTTCATTACTGTCATGTTTCTAAAAGTCCTAATAATAATAACTATTTTTACATTTTTTGAAGAAAAACTCAGCAAACCCAAAGTGTGGTTATTTTGGTGTTTAGTCTTGTAAAAAGAAAAAAAAGTGCATAATTGTTTTAAATGCGCAATTGTAGTGTACTTCAAATCTTAAACAAAGTTTCAATATATTTAAAAAACGGTACAGTACTTGCAAAATATATATTATGAAATAAATGTCACTTAAGTGTACCTTAAGTATAATTTCATGATGTTTCTTAACATTTTCTTAACACAAATGTATACTTTTAAAAAGGGCACTTTGCACTATAACTATATTTAATATGTTTTAATAATATTTTGTCATGCTTTAAAGAAGTACACTTATTTTGATGTGTTGACTAGCATACATGTACATAGCTTGATTATAAGTTTAACTGTTGTGTGTTATTCAATATTACATTTAAAGTTAATATATTTCAAATGTAGTAAATTACAAATATGTTTGAATACATGAGATACAGTTTTCAATAGAAATGGCATTCAGGTATATTTTAATTGATTAATGCTTATCAGTACATTCAGCAGAACACTTAGAAGTAATTATGAATGCATAAAGATGTATTTAGATAAAAAACACACTAAAGTTCAGCTAATTAAAGGGGTCATATGATGCAATTTCAATTTTTCCTTTCTCTTCTGTGGATCGCCGGATCGGCTTTCACCGTACGTCACATGTGGTTGCCGCAAGCCCACCGGACGCTCCTTCGTCGATTCCGCCGGCCGCGCCGTTCTCAAGCCCGCCTGCCTCTGCTCTCTCAAGCTGGCCTCCACTCACTCAGGCCAGACTCCACTCACTCTAGGCCTCCGGCCTCCGCTCACTCTAGGCCGCCGTGTGTGACGCTGTTTCGTTGTGAAAGCGAAACTACTTTGTTTGGCCTTCCAAAAGAGGACACAACTAGAAATCAGTGGTTAAGTTGTATTTACAACACTTTTCCAGAACAGTTCAACCCAAATATTCAGATGTGTGCAGCGCATTTAATGGAGGAACGTTGCCTGATCCTGGTAGAGTAGACTACAATGCCGGCTGTTCTGACTCACAGACTGTAAGTACGTTTTTTATATTTAAAGAATTTGCCACTGACGATTCAAACGCGAGTTTTGAGCAGTGTAGAGTAGTACTTGTTGTTTGTCATTTCTCTGAACACAAATACAAATGGTTTTATGTTTACGCGGCGCGATGCAACGCAACGCGTAAAAAGACAGTATAAGTCATTATAATCCGTAATTATGTCCCCACTGGATGCAACAAATGCCTCGTTTATAATGGGTTTTAATGTTTATGTCTCGTAGCTCCGGCCGGACACGGCATCACAATATGGTGAGGGGCGTAACATTTCCGTCACACGCTTGAGGTATTCGGCCAATCACAACGCACTGGACAGCTGGCCAATCAGAGCACACCTCGCTTTTCAGATCGATGAGCTTTGTAAAAATCGACGCGTTTCAGAAAGGCGGGGCATAGAGGAGAAACAATAATGTACAGTATGTGGAAAATAATGTGTTTTTTGAACCTTAAACCGCATAAACACATTTCATTATACCAAATAGACAAAATAATGTTCATATGACACCTTTAAATTGAATATAAAATTGAATAATGAAAATTGTTATTTAATTGCAATTAACATAAACTTAATGTCCAAGCACATTACATTTTGTTCACACTTTTTTTTCTAAAGTATATTATTTCCATGTAAATTATGCATAAGTAACCTTTTGAAAAGTATGCCAAAGTATACTTATTTTTCACAAGGTTGTAGCACATTATTTGGTTGCTAGGGTGTTCTGGGTGGTTGTTTAAGCATTGATATGTTTTTCTCAGGTATTTTTAGTTGCTAGGGTGTTCAGGTTGGTGGCTGACTGACCCAGGCAAAAGAGCTTATCCTCAAGTCATTGTGATATTCTGGTCTCTCAACAAACAGTACACATTGAGGTTTCATTAATGTCATTGCATATACTTTGCAGGCTATTGCACGTATAAGCAATAGTAATAGTGATGAGCTTGTCATAGCTTTGCCTAAAAACAATAGTTTTGTCATTATTTAATCACCTTCGCGTCATTCATGTCAGTCACACTTGTATGACTGTCTTTTTTGTGTGGAACTCATAAAAAAAGATCATTTGAAAAAAAAATATGTAGTGTTTTTTTGTTTGTTTGATTGTTTGTTGCTTTTTTCCATGCCATGAAGGTCAGTAGAGTACAGTAGAGGTTTTGTGACGTCAAAACCTGGAAAAGACTCATTCGAAATGGGTTCTCTCAAGATTTTCCTATGGTCCAAGTATCACCAAGTTATTTTGACCACTGACCTTATTTTACTCATGAATTGAAAAATGTCAGAATAAAAACTCTAAATGTTTTACATAGACAAAAACAGCTCAAAATATCTTCTTATGTGTAATGACACATTAAAACAGTGGTTCTCAACCAAGGAGCTTTAGTCATATACATTTTTTATTTTTTTTTAAACCATAGGCATTTTTAGAATGAATAGTTTTTTTTTTCTAATTATGCAGAGCACTAAATTATTTTGCTGGATATTAATTGTGAGTAAACAATTGTAACATATTGTTTTGGACAATGGGGGTCAAAAGGGTTGAGAACCACTAAAATAAGACAGAATTTTGAAAGAGTTATTCAGAGAGATTCTCTTAACTTTCCAATAGGTGGCGACAGCTATAGGCACTGACAGAGAAACCAGCCAGTAGCAGGACTTTTTGTCCTTGTGCAGATCATGAGGCCTTGTAGTCACAGCCATGACTGATGGCTTCTCAGTGTCACTATGCACACGTGTGCATTTATACCCTCTCCACAGCTGGGAATAAAACAGTGTTACTCTCCGCTTCCGCTGTTTGAGAAACAATAACCGCTCTCCAAACGTATGAGAATGTGGAGGCTGGACGTGTATCAACAACTCCAGCTGGAAGGAACAAGTGAATGAGACGGAAAAGGAGAGAGAAACAAAGAGAGAGAGAGGAAGAGGTCATCGGTTTCCCCTCTCTGTTACACACCTGTAGAGAACAAACACTCACGGAGCAGTTTCTCAGTCCTATGGGAAAAACAGTGAAAGAAACTTTCCATGTGTTTAGTAGTTCACTTCCATTCTCATTATAATTTAGCTCTCATTGGCAAAATAGCTTCCCATGATGCAGTGCAGTGCACACACTGCAGAATAAAGGAGCAGACAATATGAGCTTTTAATTCTTGATATTAGCAGATGCTGTTACTGGGAGAAGAGGGGGGAGAGAGTGAGAGGGGGAAGGAGGAAGGTGGATATGCATCGCTTCCTGATGTGTTTATACTTCTCACACACTTTTCTTCCTGGCCTGGCTGTATTTAGACTTCCTCTTTCACTGGGACTATTTTGAGGCCTATTGTTGTCCTGCCAAGACGCACATCCACATGTGTTTATGAGTGAAAGAATACTGACTGAGATTATAAAGGCGTTGATATAAAAGAAATCGGATCGTCTGAAGAGAGATTTTGAATGACTGTCTCAAACTAAAATGGAGACAAATAATTGGGGAAAACTGTCTGTCTTTTCACTGAGGACATTCCCATGACGTGACACGACGATGTCTTCCTGTGATTCTAATTCTTGATCCATACTATCTCTTTTCCTGTTTATCAGAGTCAGTCTGAACTAACATTTAGTCATCTGCAAATGTCTGTTGTCTGCAGTTTTACACGTTATCACTACTAAATCAAATGGTGAACATTAAAATTCTGTATGAAAACTTCAGGGAGAACTGGAATCTTTACACAATTTGAAAAAAAAAAAAATCACATTTTTTACATTTGTTTATTTTTTTTTAAGTAACGATAATGTTTTATTTGTTAAAATTATTTAAAAACTAAATTAGTTAACATGAACTAGCATTTGTTAATATTAGCTAATACTAATTTCAACATTTTCTAATACATTATTAAAATCAAAAGTTGTATCTTTTAATATTATTTAATGTTAATATGATTTCATAAATTTAATTGCCATTTTATTTGTGAAATATGTATACTAATATTGCATCTGCAAATTCACACTGCATTTTCCAAAAGCAAAATAACACAGTTCTCACTCTGAAAAAAAAAATAAAAAAATCTGCAACTTAATAATGATAACATCTAAATTAACTAAGTCAAAAGTATTATTTGATATCACTGAATCAACCCAAATACATTAATTAAAATGATTTTTTGAATTAAATCAAGTAAAACTAATTTGTGAAGGTTTTGAAATCAATTCTTGAATGTTTTACACTTTATATATTTTATAAAATGTATAATTCAGAAAAATCAAAAATCAAAAAAAAAAAAAAAAAATGCATTCAACAGTGCAGTGCATCCAGATGTTTCTGTAGAATCTCTTGCTACAGTATTTGCATGGTGACCATTGCTCTTATGTAAAACTTGTGGTTTATATGCTTTTATATTAACATGAATTAATGAAACAGTTAACAAACTCCTTTTACCACAAATGATCCTCCATCAATTTCAGTAAAATGAAGTGTCTCTATGTGTGTCATGTATGCTAAAATGAAGGGAGATTTTAGCCACATTGTCCCCTTTATCCAAAATTGGTGGCCCACGACCCGAGCACTTAACGTTGGAGGTAACAGTCAAGTTAAGACTTAAATGTTCTATTATAAAACGTCTAGGATGAAGTGTTGAGTTTCATGATTGCAGACAGTCTGGACAGATTTTGTGTCAAACCATTTTCTGCATCGTTTAAGAGGACACATTCTTTATTCAAGAACATTTGCAGCAAGCCCCAACAAATGAAAGCATGACCCACTAAACCAACTTTATGTGCCACACAGCTGAAATAATGTATTTTTCACCCTTGCTCTCTGGGTTTGCTGACTGTTCCTCTCTGATGAAGGGGCCGGAGGGGGCCGTGACTGTTGACTGTTGGGTTGCTTTGCACCCAACTGCTCACCCACTAAACAGACACTAATTACTGCCCTACATGTTTGTGTCTGCAGGATCTTCAGACGACAAAACAAAAAACCACAACAAACATTTTCCACTGTTTTTACAAAGCTCTGATGTTATTTATAGGGCTGTTTATTAGTCACTATGAGACAGAGAGAGAGAGAAAGAATGCAGCATAAACTGACAGCGTTCGAAAAATGATGTACATGTGGAAATAATACTTTTAGATTCTTGTTTTTGGTGTCATTGTTACACTGACAAATCTTCGTAATTTGTTGGCGTGATATTCTGTAGGCTTATTTCCATTGTTCACATATGTGTCTCTGGCTCATTTGCTTGTTTTAAAGTCTCAAGGTTGCTTAGAGCCTGTCATCAAACACTTTTGTTTCAAAGGCAAAAAATAGTGAAAGGAAGCAGTTTGCACAAGGAAGAATGGACAATAGTTACACATTGCAACAATGGAACGGTAACATTTTACGGTAACACTTTAGTTTAGGGACCAATTCTCATCATTAACTAGTTGCTTATTAGCATGCATATTACTAGTATATTGACTGTTTATTAGTACTTATAAAGAAAGTTGTTATGCCCCGTCTAGGGAAGAAGCGCACCATGAAAGGACTTGCATAGACAAAAATGTGCAACAACGAGTTTATTGGGAGTTTGAGTTCGGGAGCTGACAAGGCCAAAATAACAAACAAAAAAAAATTATTAGTTTTTATACCTCTACCTTACCTATCCCAAAGAAAATAAAATAAAATACAGCTCACTACCCAACTACCTTGGGTACTCCCCCCAAAAAAACAGAGATCAAAAGTTTCACAAGCAGAAATGGCATCAGACTCCTTACTATCCCAATTTAGTATTTACAATATTTTCTATTTACAGAACCAAATCAAACCAAGTTTAGAGGGCAATCCAGAAATCAGAGTCAAACAGGCAAAAGGGGTCAAATAAACCAGCAGATCTTTTGATACAACATTTGCAACCAAACACAAAACAAAGCAAACAGTACTCTCATCACTCTCTTAATACAAATTTTAACACACAACTCTGCACTCTACAAACAAACAGCTCAAATAACAAAATGGCAAAGAGGGGCCCTGAGGAAGTGATGTCGTGACTTTTAAAGTTTTGTTGACCAATCGGGAGACAATAGGGCCTTTCGCACCGCTTTAGTTCCAAGAACTAAATGTACATTACTAAAGTACTGGGACGATTTTGCGCGAACTATTTCCCAGTACCATTTAAAGGGTTGCATTCGCACCGACAGTGTGTACTAAGAAGTGACGTAAGCCGGTCGACAGCGTCGTCATTTGTGCACGGCGTTCAACAACAGAAACAAAGAAAAACAACATTAACAACAGGAGGATGGAGGACGCTGTGATCAGAGCTGTGTTTTTGTTGTGTCTCGCGGGTTTCACAATAATGGACATGGAAAGTTGACGTATACGTAAAGCAATTGAAAGAACAGAAAGGAGGACTAAGAATCTCCAACGACAACTGGCAGTGCTACATTTGCTACAAGTGCCTGCACTTCAGCGTCCGTCCATCTGTCGCTGTTCTCCATACTTGCGAAATAAGTTGACCCACTGTTTACAGTATGTTTAAACTGCGTTTTAAATCTTGGCGGGAGAGGGCGTTTTTGTACGCATTTGGCCAATCAATGTCTACTTACGTCACGATTAGTACCAGTTGTGCTGGTTAGACCCTGCTCCGGAGTAGGAGCTAATTTGGTTCTTGAAAAAGGCAGTCCGGTACTAAAATCGCACCCAGTTCCGGCGGTGCGAAAACGCCAAAAAGTGGGTAGTTCCACAATTAGTTCTGATACTATGAAAAGGTTCCCGCGGTGTGAAAGGCCCTAGTCTGCCTGCAGGAGCCAATCAGATGACTTTTTCTAGGCCGAGCAGAGAAACAGAAAGTCCCAACACAACAGAGAAACCACAACAACCATAGGGTTGTAACAAAGTGAAAAGTGACTGGAAAAAAAGAAAGTGAAGCGTGGCCAAGTGGTGTCCCATACTCGGAATACCCTATTTGTTCTTGTTTTAAAGATGCGTACTTATTTTGTTGTTTAATTTCTTTGTGTCCCCTTCATTTAGTCCAGGGGTCTTTAACTAAAATTCCTTGAGGTCCAGTAATGAACTCTCCTCACCAGCCAAGATCCAGACATTTATATATAAAAAAAATGAATTGATGTTTTGCCATACCAGGATATCTGCAGGGTAAACTCAAATTTAAGACTTTTTAAGACCTGCACAAATTAAATAAAAATGACTGTAAAAAGCACGATTTACAGTTCAGATACAGGTTATCACAAAAACTAAAAGTTTTGTAAAATGATACACTTCAGCCTTTAAACCACTGGAGTCAGAAGTTTTAATTATTATATTAATTTAAACAATTACCATCTAACAATTAAATAACTTATAAATACATTTTTACTGACTTTATTATTTACATTTTTATAATGTATTATCATCTTGTTGATCCACCAGTTCACATTTACAACTGCGTGTTTGTAGCATAACAACATGGGTTGATTTTCACTGATCTATATAATGACTCTATTATAGATCAGTGGTTGATTTTCACATTGGTCTGAACAAAAACAGCAAACGGGCTTATTGAAAATGCAAATTCATTCTCTGCCAGCAGGAGGCGCTTTTGGAACGGCAGAAATATTGCGGTTTGCCCGGTAATGGCAGTAAACAAATTAAATTTAATTAAATTGTCACATTAAGCCATATGGCAATTCTCGTCTTTCCGTCCCCAAATTTAAGACCTCCTGAAATCATAATACTTTCTTATACCAGCGGATTGTAATCCAGAAAGGATTATGTGTTTATGAAATACATGTGAATGAAATTAAATTATATTCCAGTTTTAAATGTGCTTCTGATTACAGATAGTCTGGGATTACACAAGATTTGTATTTTAAAGAAAACCAGTTCAAAGGGAGCATAATTTGCTTTTTGGGTTAAAAGAATTTCTTAATATGAAATTCGAAGAGTATGACAATTAGATTAGACTGCATATGCAGAAATTGAAATCTGCACGCTAATACACACTATACTCATAGTCAACAATGCTGATGTTGTTAACATTAATCATGACGTAGGCTAGAATCTGTGATTGCGAAGTACAGTAAATATCCACACCGGTGCGGTGACTGACTGCCACACACATACGACTCAGAACATTAAATTAATCCGGGATGGAGCCGCGCCGACTCACAACGCACGCAAACTAGATAATTCCGCACACAGCTGCAACTCCAGGTTTTCAAACAGAGATGGCGACAAAGAGGCAAAACTTACGGACTGCAGCTTTAACATTAACTAACATTAATAAATGCTTTAAAAGTAGTGTTTGTTAGTTCATTAACTAAGGTACTTCACTAATGTTAACAAATTGAACTTTACTATAAAGTGTTAACACCTTATTATTAAGTAATAACACTTTTTATCAGATAGTTTCTCTCTAACAATTATTTTCCAGTATTCTGAGTTATATACTATGCACATGACATGCATGTCATATATGGGACTCAATAACACACAACAATTTATATACTTGACAACTGCAGTGTGTGCGTATAGCAAACAAAACATTACCATCCATTGGTGTGGACGCTAATATAGTTATTGTTATTATCTTTATAGTTATTGTTCTTGGTGACCTCAAGTCTTTTGATAGCATCTGATACCTGCTCTCGATTGCCACATGTAATTTCCTCAATTTGTAAAACAAAGTAAAAAGTGATTAATTAAGTTGCTCCTGAAGTCGTTATTGCTTTCCTGAACTTGCCTCTTTAAAGGTGGCGTGTGTAATTTCTGTGGAATTGCAAAAAAATAAATAAAAATAACTGTTTTCAAACATGTTTGCTATTGGTTGGACAAACAGATAGTCCCACCCCCAAACTTATTGCCGTTAGTTGAGTCACTCACTGTAGCTTGGGATGCTCAAATAAACACGGCAATGTTTTTAAAAAGTCCAGTGGAGTCACTGTTTACTGTTTTCGGTGGACTCATCCTTCCAGTGGATTATTTATAAAGATCTCATTAACCTGGAATAGGAGAAAGTATTTAGCATCCAAAACATGACACACATCACCTTTAACTCGTTGTTTTTTTTTAAACAATTATTTTTAATAGTATGTGTTCTTCAAAAACACATGTTTGTATATCATGACTATATGTAGGGTATCATGTTTGTTATTCCCAAAACAAGCGTCTGTATCCCTTCGGACTGAAATTGGAATGGACCACTAATTTGACATTCCTGAAATGTATTAATCTTGCGTTGACATGTTTCCATATTCCCGGAAACATGGATTACTCATCAGTGAGCACTCATGCCGGACCCTGGGTGGCTCCTTTCCCTCCAAATGAACAAACATGTGACCACAAACACAAGTGTAGACCAAACATCAGATGAGCTGGAAAACGTCAATGTTTACATTGTCAGAGAGAGCAATGACGCTCTGGAGCTGTTTACCGATGATGTTGAAAAACATGTAATTAATCAGCCCCGCATCGCTCCGTGCTTGTTATTATTTATTGAAACGTGCCCACTACAGCGTACTGTTAATCAAGGAGCATGTCGCTCTCAGAGAGCTCGACGGAACTTGCATTGGCCAACAGGATTTATGTGGAGACCGTGAGGTCACAGCCATTCCAGGGAATCTTATATTGGAAGGCGTGTTTGTACATTTCCCTTGTCCTTCTCAGGTCTTCTCTGGTCACACAGAAACATATTAGTGGCTTTAAGGAACAGCTGGTGATGGAACAGCAAGAACTGAAACAGTTCCAAAAAAAAAAAACCTTCATGACATTGTATGGGAAAATAGCTAATTTAGGTAACAGATTAGGTAACATTGTTTAAGGTATGAGGACTGATCACAGTAAGTTCAAATTTAATGCCAAAAACAGCCCTTCTCTTGTTTTTTTAAATGTAATTTTTTATTGTAACTTTGATAAATAATTGAATGCTCCATTCTACTGTCCTTTTTATTGTTAGTGCTTTTTGCTTTTTTTTTTTTGTCCATGGCAGTTAACCGTTTACTTCAGGTCACCGTTGCTATTCCATCAGTTGCTTAAAGTCCCTATTTTCTGTTATTCAGTAGTACTATTTCTAGTTCATGTTTACCTGGTATCTGTGACCATCTAGATTCACAGAAATTATACACAATTAGTAGTGTTTGCTAAGGCAAACATCAGTATTACTGTTGCTCATACAGTGGGTTAGGGATTTGAACAAACTCTTCTAGGTAAAAACTGTACGCTGTGTGCTACAAAAATGCATGACTCATCAAATTATGCGGCTTGTTGAGGAGAGGTGTGCTATTACTTTTCTGAGCAATCTTACTTCAGGTTTTCACCTGGAAGATGATACAATGGGGGACATTCTTACAGTGGCTGTGTTGTCATGCACCCTCAGGCCTACTGTATATATTAGTTAAAGGTGACATCGGATGCCCATTTCACACAAGTTGTCATGTTTCTTTAGGTTACTTCTGAAATGTCTGTAACATTTTTTGGTTAAAATTCCTCAGCGACTGTGAAAAAAAAACTATTTTTTACCTTGTCAAAACCAGCTCTGTTCACAGCGACCCGTTTTGGTGCATGTCTCTTTAAATGCTAATATCTTTTATCTTCCGTACTTCTAACGCATACACTAATGGCGCTTTTCCACTGCGTGGTACGACTCGACTCGGCACGGCTCCGTACAATGCAGTGGAAAAGCGCCATAACATTCATACAGACAACTGTGCTATCTATGCCCTGTGACTCAACTGTTTTTTTTTTGTTTGTTTTTTTGATTGTTTGTTTTATGGTTCACCCTCTTTACCATATGCTATAGGTTTCACGTCTTACGTCAATTTAGAGTGCTGATAACAGCAAAATCATCTTTCAGACCTAAGCTATCAAATGAATAACGTTAGCCAACTGTGTTGTGGGATTAAAGGAAAAGTTAGCTGATTTTCAGACAGCTTTTTATTGTTATGTTAGTAGTGTATATAAATTATTTTACATCATCCGGCAGACTTTTGACAGCTTCAGGGCTTTCGTTAAAATGACTAATTTTTGTATGCCTGCCCATGGACAGTTGGATCAACAGAGGGGTGGCGCCAAAATCAAATGTGCATTATGGGTGTTGAAATTTTTGGGAAAAGAGAATACCACAGCTCTTTTTCTCGGTTTTCTCTAGTCATGTAGCATTTCAGGTTTCTACTGCATAGATCACAAAGTTTTATTAAACGCCAATTTTGCTAGTGGTGAATTCTCCCTTTAAGTCCTTATTCTGATTATTATCAATTATCAATGCAATAGCATTAATAATCGCAGATGTAAACGTATTGTAGCTACTGAAGGTGGCCTCTTTGGGCCAGTAAACAAGCAACCACTTAACGATGCCCTGGAAACCACCCAAAAACCCTAGAATTCAGTTTTTCACAGGCAAGCACAAAAAAATGTTGACATTTGCAAGATAAATGAAAGTGAAAGGATTTCAGAAAAACAAACAAACAAAAAACAGAATATTTTGATATCATGGTCTTTAAAAACATGTTACAATGGCTAAATAATGCAGCATGATATATTGTGCAAAATTATGATTTGTAAAAAAAAAAT
>NW_015544223.1:908263-934386 GCF_001515605.1 Sinocyclocheilus anshuiensis | reverse complement strand
TATTTTATTATTTTTTTTTTACCTCTAATTTGAATGGAAACAGATGAATCAGATTTTTTTTTTTTTATATTTGGGTAACCAATATTTAAAAGACAAGGATATTACCAATTCAATAACAAAACAGCTTGCAGTTAGTGTATGCAAAAATATGTACAACATATTTCAAAATCCTTGTATTGATAAGCACGCAGTATGCTGTATTACGGGTGGTAAGTACACTGTAAAACAAACAACTACACTTTGTTCTTTATAAAGAGGTTTTTGAGTCGTATACACTAACAAAGAACCTCATGTTAGACCAACAGTTGCAGCATGGATCAATTTCGAGGTTCTTGATTGCAAAATGCTCTTTTGGTCCCACTTTATATTAGGTGTCTTTAAATGCTACAGTACTTAATAATAAAATAATGAATTGTTAGGTACAGTGTAACGGTTTAGTTCATGTTGAATTGCAAAACACTTTTGCTGCTATTGAAGTGGGATACAGGTAAAGTTAGGGGCAGGTTTGGTGGTATAGTCAGGTTTAAGGGGTAGAGGTAGGTTCAACAGTGTAATTATAGATGTAACTACAGAAATTAATTACATATGTAATTACAGGACTGTATTGTCAAATATGTGCAATGGAAAAACATGTATGTGCACAATAAGTGCATTGTATCAAATGTTAATTAACATGTAAGTACATAGTGGACACTTAATATAAAGTGGGTCTGTTCTTTTCCTCAGAAACAAAGATTAAGGAGTTTGCTTCATAGAGAAGTCAGATTAAAAACCAAATGCAGCTATTTAAATTATGACTATTTAAAATTTGTTGTATTGCTTATTGATATTTTTCAATTGAGAGCAATTGTGTCCCTTATGTTCTGACATTTTGTGTTTGATACATGTAACTATGATATGTGAGCAATGACTGAGACATTAGTCATTTTTTTGCTCAATAATAATTCTACTACAACCAAAAAACAAATGGGAATTTCCTCTGAAATCCTGTCACAGACATCTGCGAGGGAACATATAGACACACAAAGCCTTTCCCAAGCTCATTGTGTATAAAAATGTCACCCCATTTGTTTCCTGTAAGTGCATTATTATTTATTTCCGTTGCTTGCACCGGTTTAACATCTATAAATATATTTAGTACCATTTTGTAGCACTTGGGCATTATACACAGTAAAGCACGCAGTATGTGCCTGAATGTTCAAATATTATCTGACACAATCCAATAACATGTCAATGCCGACACTCAGACAGTTGCAACATAACAGGACTAATCCATCTTAAGACCACGATTAACCTGAAACTGAAAAAGTGAAACAAAACAAAAGTCTTAAACCAGTTTCATGCAAACAGTGTAAATCGTTTGCCAAACACGCTGCCCACATTGGGAGTTGCTGGGCGTGTGTTTGCTAAAGTATTACGCCGTGAACATTCTTACTGTGTCTGATACAGTAACTACAATGTAAATAAAAGTGTTTGTGAGGACAAGTCTGAAATACATTGAAGGTGAGCGAGAGATTACTAAATAATAACATTTGTCCAATATTAGTATTCTGTACTAGCTTCACAATGCTACACAGAAAAAAAGTAAAAACAACAGTGTCGTTTATTTAAAGTGCCTTTTTCATTTAAATTTTTAGTGCACAAAAATTTTTTTTTTTTTTGCAAAAAATAGAAAAAAAAAATTATAATAAAAAAAAAATATATATAGAAAACATTCAAAGAAAGAATTTTTCTGTGTCAATCTTAATACACATTTTCTTTCTTTTTGTCATTTATATTGATTTAAATTAATACAAAAAAAAAAACTACTAGATTTAGTTGTAATTTGAGCCTTTTTTAAAAGTTGGTCTAAAGTTTTTTTGTTTTTTTTTGGAGTGATATGGGTTGCCAGAGTATGGAGGCCCCGTTTCGCCCCCGCAAATTGTGACTTTTTATCTCACAATTCTGAATTATAAAGTCAGAATTGCGAGATATAAAGTCAGAATTCTGACTTTTTTTCTCAGAATTGCGTGATATAAACTCACAATTGTGAGCTATAAAGTCACAATTGTGAGATAAAATCTCGCAATTCTGACTTTTATTTCTCGCAATTGCAAGTTTATATCTCGCAATTCTGACTTTTTTTCTCAGAACTGCGTGATACAAACTCGCAATTGCGAGTTAAAAAGTCATAATTGAGAGATATAAACTCGCAATTCTGAGAAATAAAGTCAGAATTGCGAGTTTATATCTCTCAATTATGATTATGACTTTTTAACTCGCAATTGCGAGTTTGTATCACGCAGTTCTGAGAAAAAAAGTCAGAATTGCGAGTTTGTAACACACAATTCTGCGAAAAAAAGTCCGAATTGTGAGATAAAAAGTCGCAATTACCTCTTTTATTTTTTATTCAGTGGCGGAAACGGGCTTCCATACCAGAGCATTGCAATGCAATGATCAAACGTAATAAAATAATGATGATTGCCTTAGAAAACAGCACTAATGAAGGCTACAGTCAAAGTGTGTACAAATAGTCTGTTTTTTTAAGCATAGAATTAAAGCAATTTACGACTTACCTCTGCAGAAAAAAATGTACAATTTAGATCAAATACACCCTACTACAGAGAGCAACATCCAACGCATTTGCATAAGAAAGGGTGAAGAGGGATTGGGGGTGTTTTGTCGGGAGCAGCGGGGACCTTTAATTTACCGGTGTAATACTTATGGGAGAGGCACATTAAAGGTCAGTGTAATGACAGGAGAGACGCTAATAGACTGGCTATGAGAAGAGGAATCCACAGATTGGTATGCGTCTGTATCAGGTGAGACTTTGTGGCACTCTGCACTGCTGACACGCACTGAGTCACCGTACTAATTCACGCTCATAAATGTGCTTTTAAAGAAGCAGCCTCAGGATGTGTTGCATTAGTCCGATAAAAGCATATCAATCAGCGTTACCTCTAACAAAACCAGTTCTCATCACTTTTAATTTGGCTTTGACTTTCAGGAAGCAATTTATGTGCGATGGTAGAATGTCCGCAGGGCTATTTGAGAGTGACTAGATGTGCTGAAGAAAGCTGACATTCATTTAATAACAGGCTCTGACACAATTCCATTGAACTTATTCTGAGATGTCAACATGTTAACAAAGGAATAGCTAGTTGGGTTAGACACTTGACGTTGGTCAATACATGTGAGTCCTCAACACACAGGAAGAGCACCTGACAAACAACAACATTATCCCACAGCAGACGTGGGGAAATGTGTGGACAATATCAACGCAGATGAACATGAGTTTCTGTCCGTTGTGGTAGACAGACATGTGGAACACAGCAAACATGTGACCTGAGTGTTTCACAATCCTCAAATCTCACATAATGCAGAGGTCTGACTGTGATGTGTTAAGGTAATAAATGTGGCAAGATAACCACATTTATTGTTAAACCTTAAAAACTTAAGCAAACACATCAGTGTCCATTATGGTACCATAAAATGGCTTTATGGAAATATGTGGGTTATGCTCAGTAAATAGTGTTATTTTTATGCTATGTTGGTCCGCATGCTATGTTGGTTTTATGCACGCATTACATTTGTTACATTTATTAATTTAGTAGATGCTTTTAAACAAATGAGGAACATCACAAGCAATTTGCCTTAGAGCAAACAATATTAATATCCAAGTTTAGTCATTTAGATTAGTACACAAACTATTACAGAGGTGAAATGCAGAAAAGAAGAGAGTTTTTTTTTCATAAATAAATAGGGGTTATACTAAGTTCCTTTGTTTATGGTTGTGGATTAGTTAAGTGCTTGCAAAAGAAGTGTGTCTTCAGATGCTTCTTAAATGTTATGATAGTCTCAGCAGTTTGGGTGGAGTTTGGCCGCAGAGAGGAAGTTTTTACACTAGACAGGAACAGAGAGAGTGAAGGTTCTGGAAGGCGACTTTGTGCCTCATTGTGAAAGAACAAGCCACTCATTCAAAATTGTGTAGTGTGTAATGCACAATCAATTAAAAAAAAAGATTTATTGTTGAACTTTTTGGCCTTTATTTCAATAAAGGACAAGTAATCCGATTTACTTAGGACAGGAAGTGAAGCAGGAGAGAGAGGGGGGACAGGATTGGGAAGAACCACATGACAGACTCAAACTCTTGTCTACAAGGCTATCGGTTCTGACTTAAACATTGATTTTAATTACTGAATATTTGTTTTTCATTGGAAAAATCAGTCAATTTGCATATCAGTATTAATCACCATTACATTTCAATAGGTTATATATTGAGTTACGTAATAAATGTTTGCTTTTAATGAAATACAAAACATGCCTTCACTGTTGATACATTCTTTATTGGTAACACTTTATTTTAAGGTCCAAATTTCACTGTTAACTAACTATTGACCATGACTTTGCCTCAGTAAACCCCTAATTTGCTGCTTATTAATAGTTAGTAAGATAGTTTTTAAGTTTAGGTGTGGGGTAGGATTAAGGGATCTAAAATATAGTCATGGCATTAAAGGGTTAGTTCACCCAAAAATGAAAATTCTGTCATTAATTACTCATTAATTAATTAACCCTCATGTCGTTTCAAACCCGTAAGACCTTCGTTCATCTTCGGAACACAAATTAAGATATTTTTGATGGAATCTGAGAGCTGTCTGACCCTGCATAGACAGCAATACAAGTTTTCAGATTCCATCAAAAATATCTTAATTTGTGTTCCGAAGATGAACGAAGGTCTTACGGGTTTGAAACGACATGAGGGTGAGTTATTAATGACAGAATTTTCATTTTTGGGTGAACTATGCCTTTAATATGTGCTTTATAAGTACTAATAAACAGCCAATATGCTAGTAATATGCATGCTAATAAACAACTAGTTAATAGTGAGAATTGGTCCTTAAACTAACGTGTTACTTTTTCATTTAAAATACTTTTCCAATGTGTATTTCATTATGTTAACAGTTACAGTATATTGCGCTCTGTTTTGGTTAAACATACAGCTATCAGTGTTTTACAGAAAAATATTGTTCTTGGCACAAAGTACAAGAATGCTTACTGTAAATAATGTGGTGTGGTGCAATGATATTTACCCATTTTTGCACAGATCTTGGAACAATGATGCGATTTTATTTTTTCAGTTATAATATGTTTTTCATTACAAGGCAAATGGAAACTTAGTGGCACTACCGTAATTTACTCAGTCATCTATTTTCTGACACAAATGGCTCCATTTTCTGAGTAGTCTTTGCCAGATTAGATATCAGGATTAAAACTAACAAATGAGTTTGCAAACAAAGCCACAAATCATTTTGAAGTGAGGAAATAAAAGGAGCACCTTTATTATTGAGAAA
Organism: Sinocyclocheilus anshuiensis; assembly: GCF_001515605.1. Classification (NCBI taxonomy): domain Eukaryota; kingdom Metazoa; phylum Chordata; class Actinopteri; order Cypriniformes; family Cyprinidae; genus Sinocyclocheilus; species Sinocyclocheilus anshuiensis. Next base: position 929,056 of record NW_015544223.1, on the reverse strand, counting down.
CCTTAGCATTTAAATGACAAAACTGCACATGTACAGGTAATTAAACTTCTGTGATTTATTTGACAAATCTCTTGGTATATATTATTCAAAGCTCTGAAATGTTAATATGAGTGACCTGCAGATCACATCTTTACATGAGAATAATACAGAAAATCCTTTGAACAAAATGGAAAGGATTGACGAAACCTCTGGCCTCTGATTATACAACCTGAAAGAGAACACACACACACACACACACACACCCTGAAGTTCTACAACTCAGAGAACAGTACCAGACACCAAGAGTTGACACTCTCATGTGGCGTGTGTGATATCAGACTCATCATCAGTGTCTACAGCATCTGTGTTTAGCTGGTGCATGAATGAAGTAAGCTGAGGTAAATGTTATTTTGTCTCTGTGCGTTGTCTTTTGATTGTGGGGTCTTTGATGTGGACGGAAGTGTTTTGGACACAGAAGCCGAGGGGGGGGAGAGACGATATGTGACAACACTGGCAATTTAGACTACAGGTGTGCCCAGAGCGCTCGGGAAAGACAGCAACTTCAAAAACACCTCTTCCTCTTACGATGAAAGAGGGCTTCATTCTAATTGTACAGCAAAGAGAAGACAAAACAAATAAAGGAAAGATAACTTTCTAGTGGCTGTTTTATACAGCTTGTCCCAATAACCACAACAGAGCTTCATAGAAAAAAAAAACCTCTTTGCTTTACCTCTGATACACATCTTTTTTGGGGGGGGAAAATATGAAAATAAATATAAAAAGAAAACATAAATATGCAGAGTAATAAATATGTAATGTGTTTTTCATTATTTTTAAGAAATGAATTTTCTGAAATTATTTGAAAATTTCTGGCCCACAATTCACCACCAAAATTTGTGTTCGTCATTTTATGTTTAGATAAAGAACAGAAAAACTAGATTTTTAAGGTGCTTTGCTTTTGTCTGCTCTTACATCAGTGTTTGGTTTACTTGGAACCCTCCTAAAAAGTCATTTTAGTACCATACATTACAGTTTATTCATTATATTAATATGTTGCCATTTTATATTTCAACATAATCCCAGCTGCCTGTTTTGGTCACTACTGGTAAGTGACTGACAGCTGACAATTACAGTAGAACCTTTGTCTGGTCACGTCATAAACCACATCTGCTTTCATACTGAGAAATCAAAAAATTCATTCAATAGTAGGACCAAATAAGGCAGTTGTTCATTTAGAGGCTTTAGGGACATTGTTTTATACCAATAAAGTGCGTCAAACTAAAAGCTGATAAAAATATTCCCTCCCTGTTTCGCCGCTGTTTAGACCGTAGGTTCATAGGGTTACATCACCCAGATCAACAGCAGTACATAATTCCTGCACCCAGACATCAAAACACATATTTGCTTCATTCATTAATTATATGAATCATTTGAAGAAAACAATGCAAACAGTCAGTTGAGCAAGAGGCCAGACAGATGTATGTGGAATGTGGAAACACTGCCACATGGTTTGTGAAATAAATCAACTTGTTCATCTTCATCTTCTAGTTCTGAGGTGGGTATAAAGACAAAATTGTTAGAAAAGTCAGTAACACTTTAGATTAGGGAACACATATTCACTATTAACTACGAGTTTTCCCTCAATAAACTCCTAATTTGCTGTTTATTAATAGTTAGTAAGGTAGTTGTTAAGTGTAGGTATTGGGTCAGGTTAATGTATCTAGAATATGGTCATGCAGAATAAGGCATTAATAGCTGCATTCAGTAGCTTTTGGTTAAATATGATCCAAAATCAATTATTGAGCAAGTACATAACCAAACAGTGTTCAAAACTATCTCCTTACCTTGGCGACAAAGAGGCAAAATGTACGCACTGCAGCTTTAATTATGCATAGAATGATTTTCATTCATTACTGGACTCAAATGTTGAAGTCTCTTTGATGGCACTGATGATAAATAATAAGAATAAACATTGTTCAGTAAAAAAAAAAAAACTTATTTTACATATTGCGTAAGTCGTAAATCGATTAACACTTACTATAACAGTTTAACATGCAAAGAGCATTATAGTTGTGAAAGTATGTACATGTACAGTAAAGTTTAGAATAATAGAGATGATATATGGCATGTATGAAATTGCTTCTAAATATATATGCTTTTAATTTGTATGCTCTACAGCCTTTACTTGCTTTACATATAGTCAACAAGCATTTCACATTCAGTTGAATTTCACAAGATTTCCTGATCATGTTTGAATGGATGATTGCTTGAAGAACAGATATGACAGCTTTCTGACATTGTTTTCCAACTGCTTCAAAAGTGCTTATACTTTACACGTGTAGAATTCGACAGGTTGTATGTCAGGGCAAAACAATGTAAACAACACCAAATATGTTAATTCACATCTTGCTTTATATCACCCAGAAATCAAACCCATTATAAAAGCCATCAAAACAGATGGCTTTTATAACTCGCAAAAGGCAACAAATTAAGATGAAAGAGCACAAATTGGTGTATCCGTACCGTAATATTCAAGTTTTACATGCTGTACTGGAAATGATGATAAAGCAAAGCTGTAAAATGAGACGTCCCATCCCCCCCATAAGTCCCCAAGTCAACTGACCCTTTATCAGATCCATGATGTCTTTCTGACTCACGGCTGGAAATAGTTTTGGGGAGCGGAACCAAATGGTCCGGTAACATGTTTTGGGACTTTCCAGCTTTCTCATTTTTTCGTCCTGGATAGATTGATCCACTAACGAACAGAGAAATGGTCAAGCACAACAACTGATCTCTAGTCACCGGAGATCTTGTAGTAATACTTTTATAAAAAACTGTTTAATGTCAGATATTTGTTTTTGTCCATATTGTCTTCTGACAAAGATCAATCATCTAGAGCAAGACTTCGGACAACACTCCCACGGATGCATATTCCCACAAACTGGAAGCTCCAATCTGATTGTCTGGTTCACTCTATTTCCGGAAGTCAGAATGCACATGTTTTTACCAGCCCACCAGGAAACAAAGCTATGTTTACAAGGTGCCATGCTGCTAGATTTCGGAAAAACTAGTTGCTGGATTTGATGCCAGGGTTCATGGCATTCAGAGTTTTATTTGACAGTTTCCAAGTAATCAAGGTGCCCTTACGCTTAATAAAACTAGTACTTTTGGATAAAGAAATTCAGATATAATGATCTACACAGTACAGTTTTTGGATTTCCAATTTTGTGGAATAGTTGTATCGTCGATTTCAGATTTATTAAATGGCAAATACAAAGAACTGTGCTTAGTTGTTTTACATGCACGTCAGTCAGGCTCTTTCTATCTAAGCAGCTGTTCCTGTCCAGAATTCACTACAATGTAGACCGGATTGTATGTAATCAAACAGCCTTTAGTGTCTATTGAATTTGTCTGTAGTTCACCGTGGTTCTGGAGAACCACTGTGTTACATCAGTCCAAGTCTTTTGTTGTTGCCTGGAGCATTGCACAAGTGGAAATCTTCCAATTACCGTCCAATTATCGTCTATTATACACGAGTCGTAAAGTTGTGGTTTTCAACCTGCCACAGCTCATGAAAGATTTACTAATCTTTCAAAAGGTAGTCAAGCAATGCAGCTTAGCATTATGCAGATCAAGTGGCATCATTAATTTGTCTGTGCATTTGAGCTGAAGGAAAAGAGACGCAGCCCACCGCAGGTCAGGATGAGAGGGTTCTTACACTGCTTTCCATTTCCCACATCAGTTAAGAGGCAAGTGTGGTTTTCTCAGATGCCAACCAGCCTTTAATCAAGGGTGTTTCTTTCATTTATGTGCCCCACCACCCCACTAATACGCAGACAGACTCTCTCAACACTATATTTCCTCTAGATTTCCTTCCCTACCTGTTGCCTTCTCCCTTCCTCCCTCCCAAATCTGGTTCTGGGTGGTCTGGACTCCTGATTCTTGGCAGCGAGGTTCTGGGGGTAGTTACAGGACTTCCTCCTCTGCCTCTTAGCTTCCTGTGGCATTACGCTTCAAAAGACCTCACAACACCCACACACGAGATGCACACAAGGGATGTTTCTTCCGTCAACGTTTGGGGTTAACCGCTACTCCTCAACGCACCCCGGCCCCTGCGAATCTGTTGGTTTCCACTCCAACCCTGTACACATAGTGGTCACAGGACGGCCTGTAACCAAACACACATGCAGCCGCTGCGTCTAACGCTAATGTTGTATTTCATTTTGTGTCCCTTTCTATTTGTGCTCCTGTTTTAGCTCCCACAAGCACTGTAGCAACACTTACAAAAAATGTTGATTGCCAATGACTGATTTCTTATAGCAAAGGAAAAACCCAAACTGGATCTTTTTAACATCTCGGTTCTTTCTTTTAGACACCTTGGGGAACAAATGGAGACCGAAATCAGATTTTCCATATGCCAATCTTCTCTAGAGATCTCAACAGCTGTGCTAAGATACTAAAGTCTGAAATCAAAAGTGTCATATATCTGAACTCACATATTTCTCATCAAATTCTTGCAATTTGCTATTTACATTTTGTACCTCTTTTATGTCTATGTTTAATACACTACCGGTCAAAAGTTTGCAATAATTCAAGATTTTTTTTTTTTAATGTTTTTGAGAGAAGTCTCTTATGCTTACCAAGGCTGCATATATTCTATCAAAAATAGAGTGTAAACAGTTTTCTATTTGGATATATTTTAAAATTTGATTTATTGATAAAGGCAAAGCTGAATTTTCAGCAGCCATTAAGTGTCACATGATCAAGCATAAATCTAAGAAATCTAATTCTAATATGCTGATTTGCTGCTCAAAATTACATTAATTATCATTATCCGTGTTGAAAACAGTTTTTCCTGCTCAATATTAAAACATTAGCAAATCTTTGGAGAAACCATAATATGCTACAATTCAAATGTTTGGGGTAGGTAAATAAATAAATAAAAAAACTTACTTACATACTTATTTTTATCCAAGGGTATATTCAATTAATCAAACATGACAGTAAAGACATTTATGTTACAAAAGATTCTGTTTTAAATAAATGCTGTTTGCTTGAAGTTTCTATTGTCCTGAATCCTGAAAAAAAAAACTGAACTGTTTTCCATTACAATTCTGTATGATAATAAGAACTAATAATTCTTATTAGTACTTTCATTCTAATTAATAATTGAGCATCAATAATAATTGATATTACCTGAGCACCAAATCAGAAATTCCAAAATGATTTCTGAAGGATCATTTGACACTGTAAACCAGAGTAATGGCTGCTGAAAACTCAGCTTTGCCATCAGAGAAATAAATTACATTTTAATAAAATATATTCAAATATAAAAACTATTCATTTATTTTCTAATAATATTTCACAATGTGAAGATTTTTTTTTTTTTTTATGATTTCAAACTTTTGACCACTATAGTGTATATCCTATGCATTTTTGAAGAAAAATGTGAAACTAATTGAGACCTCTACTAACAACCTCTGAGGCACAATGGAACTTTTGATACAGTGTATAACTAGTTTTATGTCCAATCTGCATTAAACCCATGGGAGCTAATGTGCAGTAGAAAATACATGACACTTTGGCAGTCGTTCCCTACACACTGTCAATGAAATAAATACAATTGCAGTTTGACAGCACTGCCATCTCAGCTAAACATTTCCAACATACCTCGATTATGTTTTTTTGTCAATATGACGTCTCTGTGGCAATATGATGCATCACATGTGAGCTATGTCTGGAAAATTAGCAGTTTTAGGGTTGGCAAGTTCTGTAGGAGGATGCCCTGCTGCCTTTGATAGAGTTTTAACACATGTTAAAACTTAGTGATCAAAATGTTAACAAATGTAAAAAATGTGTTCATTGTTTTAAACAGCTTGTTCACCTGTAGCCACCTGCTAACAGACTGTTAGATGCAACTCACTGAGTCATAGTTTTCTAAGAAAAAAACTTCTGCTTTTCTGCAAGCTGAGGGAAGAACTGAGGGGCTTGTGGGAAAAATAATATAAAGACAAGCTATTTGAGGACCTGAAGTTATTGTGATGCCATAAGTCATAATATAGTTCCTTATTTTTCACACGCACAGACTCTTAGTTAAAGTGTCTACACAGTAATCACAACACTATAGAGGTGCCTTATTTGGAGTGTGTAAATGGGTCTGAGGTAAGAAAGTTCCCTTAATTGCTTCATAAGTCCTCATTACTAAAGAATGTTCACCATTGTATTGTTATGCCAGTATGTCTTTATACAGTCTAAAAACACCCAGAGTAAACCTCACAATCATTATACAGGTTGAAATAAAATATGAAGTGAAAGTGTGAGAAAGTGAATTTTGAGATTTGTCCAGGCATCACTCTGCAGAAAAGTAATTGCTTTGTGGTTTGATTTGAGGAAGTGAGAGTCATTGTTTGTCATTGGAGATTTGACAGGGAAATGTTTTCTGCTGAATTCAGATGTTTAGAGATAAATTAGGTCATAGATTTCCCATCATAGATGTCCGTCTGTCTGTCAGTCAGTCAGTCTCTGTGCCTTTTTTCTTTAGAATTTTAAAGGAGACAAAACTCTGTAACACACGGTTATTAAATTCATATACTGTACATAGATGACAGTGATTTTGCAAAGCAGGACAGCTTTTGTTGGTCCAGGATCAACATTCCTGTCTACCCTAACTGTAAACAATGTCTAACACCAATAGGAAATGATAGGTGAAATGAATGTTTTGTTTCTCAAAACTGACGTTGATTTGAATTGTGTAATTAGGGTCAGCAAGTTTTATTATTATTATTATTATTGCAAAAAAAATGTCAAATAAATGCTGTTCTTTTGAACGAAGCATAGTAAAAGTGATATTATAGTTTCCTAAAATATTAAGCAGCACAACTTTTTTTCAGCATTGATAATAATAAGAGCAGCAAATCAGCATATTAGAATGATTTCTGAAGGATCATGTGACACCGAAGACTGGAGTAATGATGCTGAAAATACAGCTGCATCACAGGAATAAATTACAGTTTAAAATATATTCAAATGAAAAATTTCAAATGATATTTTTTTCACCATATTACTGTTTTTCCTGTATCAAATAAATGCATCTGTGGTGAGCTTATGAGACTTCTTTCAAAAACAAAACAAAAAAATAACCTTACTAGTAGGTTTTGCATATAACCGCAGCTGTGCAGTGTCTAAGCCCATATAAAAGAGAATGGCAAACTTGGCTTTACTTGAAAATGCATGAAGACTGTCTTTAGGCAGTGTGAAAGAGAGGGTGAACAACCGATAGATGAGGTTCTGCACAAAGCCTTTGTCTGAGTCTGGTTTGGGCATGTTTTATGCAAATTACTAGAGGGCAAACACTCTCTCATTGAGAATAATCCAGATTCATCAACATTGCAAACAGTTAGCAACAGATATTGTGTGTGAATATTGCCCATCAAACCATGCATTTTTTTCTACTGCTGTAGGGTTTAGGTTCTGTTATGCCACAACTGAACGGAACAAAAAGTGTTGAACTTGAAAATTGTTTATGCGCGAGTGCACTTGCTAAATGAAGGCGGATAGTATAAAATGGATCAAATAAAAAAAACGTTTTCACAGCGCGCATCACACGCTTAAACTCATCAAAAGTCAACAAGTTCAACAAGCAACAATGACTTATCTACCTTAAGATATTAAGTTAGAGGAAGATGCGACTGAATTGATGCTTGAAGAATGCGCTTCCAGCAGCCATGATAAACAGTTGGCGGTTAAAGTTTTCTATGCACAATTTGATTTGACGAAAGTAACGAGACCTATTACTCTCTATCCAATCACGTTGATGGATAAAAATAAAATTAAAATAAACATGTAACGACCACAAATGGAGGAAAATAGCGAAGTAAAAGTACACAATTTTTAAACTACTCAAAAAAGTACAATTACTGATAAAAACTACTTAATTACTGTAACGTGAGTATTTGTAATTCGTTACTTCACACCCCTGGTTATGCATCATATGTGTTTGCTCTGTTAATGACTAAACTCATGACTGAATCATTCAGGTGCTGACTCAATCCTGTGCTGATTTTTACTGGACATTTTTAGGCTGCTATTTAGCAACTACCCTGTGAGGTATCTGACGCTGTTGATGAATATGCAGAATTGATGTGATCTAAGAAAGGCAACAGAAATGTTTCTGGAGGCAGTTTTCACAGGTGGTGATTGGTATTGGGAAATCTCTGAAAGTTGGTTGATTAGCTGTTACCCAACACACCAGCAGCACACAAGGGAACTGAGAGATTGAGGTTACTGTCCACCAGAAGCCCTTTCACAAACTCAAAACATACTGACATTCATCTGATCTCACACCACACGGCCAGATATTATTTTCACAAACTCGTGTGTTCTTGCAACATCCAAAACTGATTGGAATTGTGTTCCCACTTCATCTGTCTGCATTCTAAAAAAACAATGTATTAGCTCAAAAAAAAAAAAAATGCAAAGCATTCTGGGAACTAGAAATCCACTACCCAATTTCCAAAGTTAACAAGACAATTTTATTACGTTACTACAACTTAATTTTTAAAGAAATTCAATTAACGCAGAAATTTGAGTTTAAAAACTATGCACAATATTAAGTTAATGTAATGATCAACATTACTATGTCAACTGAACTCAACCAAATAATGTTTGCAACTTTAAAGGTTTAATTAAATTATTAAATTAGAATTTTTAAATTGCAACCATGCATTTTTTTTTACCCTTAAATGCATGAATGTTTCGCCAATCATTATTACATATTCGGGTCTTTAGCGACCCGGACCAATATATCCAGCACGGATGGATCTCTAACTGCTGCAATAGTAAAAAACTCTCTTGACATTTTGAGAACAATTACAGAAGAATAAAATAAAGCATATTTGGTTACCTTTTGAAACGTAAAAGGGTTCAGTTTGAGCAGATGATTTTACCATCGCTGTCATCGTCAGAGCGCACTTCCACAGTACATTCAGCATCTGCCTCATATTCAGGATCTCAAACATATTCTTAAAACTATCGTTTTCAATGACTTCATATTCAATATTTTGATCACTGGCAGCTTATTCACCACATCCAGCATCAAATGACAGTGACATTTATATTTCATTGCGTATAGCAATTGTTCTGCAGTAAAGCCATTCAAACAACTTCAATTTGTGCTGATGATATTCATTTGTTTTATGCCTGCAGTAATTATGAGTGAAACGTCACGTCATCATTGTGCATCAAACAGTGCCACCTTGAGGAAAAAAGATACATTGCACTTATTGAGTCATCATACATGTAAATATAGTTGCGCAGGAAAAAATACTTACACATTTACATACCTCGGGTCTCTAGCGACCCTATACACTTTTTTACAAAAAATGTATCAGAAAATTGGCATTATTTTATATTTTACTATTTTTTGTTGTTATATTGTTTATAATTAATAGATTGAGGAATACTAAGAAAGTTGATGTCTAACTTAAAAAAATGAAGGAGGGAGAGGGTAGAGAATGATGTCCCGGGTCGCTAAAGACCCGAGGTATGCATTTAAGGGTTAAGTTGTGGCAACAGGTCCCCTGAATCATTTGTGTGTCTGTCAACCCAAATTAATCATTTATGCCAACAAATTTGGAGTCTCTTATATATGTTGCTAGAGAGATGCCATGAAGGGTTAAGAAACCTTAGAATACTAATTCCAAAGGTAACGACTATGCCACCCTGGAAAGACCAAAGGACACACACAGGTTCAATCTCTCCCACAATGACCAATAGAGAGGCAGGCTACACGCCGGCCATTCAATAATAAATACCCACACTCACACTCCAGAAAATTTCACTGCAAATCCACACCACCTTAGTGAAAAGAGAGCTACTACTTTATCACACAAGGACAGCTAGCCTGCCTTCTCCAGACCCCCAGCTCCTGAGAAATACAGACAAATTAAAGAAATATAACATCCAACAGAACAAAACGCACATTAAATATAAACATCAAATACCAGGGAAACAAAAATAAGGTTAGTTCAACTAAACCAAACCAAATCACAATTAGAGCATTTTAAACACATGGAACATTAAAAAAAAAAATCTAACTCAAAATATTAACAAAAACTATAATAGCATATCAATAAAAAACACTGGTGTGCATCCGCCCTTTTCCCTTGAGATCTTTAATTATACACACACCACTGGCTAAGCTTTCAAATGAACCCATATATGGGCTGATACCATATAAGGAAGGCTATGTAAATGAAGCATAAACATTTTTTAAGTCATTTTGGACCCGTATCCGGGTCCGCAGAGTTTAACTGGTTTTAAAGAAATATAACATCCAACAGAACAAAACGCACATTAAATATAAACATCAATTACCAGGGAAACAAAAACAAGGTTAGTTCAACTAAACCAAACCAAATCACAATTAGAGCATTTTAAACACATGGAACATTAAAAAAAAAAATCTAACTCAAAATATTAACAAAAACTATAATAGCATATCAATAAAAAACACTGGTGTGCATCCGCCCTTTTCCCTTGAGATCTTTAATTATACACACACCACTGGCTGGTGCTGCTGCAGCGTTTCTGTGCTTGTGTTCATCTGGACTGTATAGTGAGAGCTGCTGGAATGGTGTCTCCATTCACTGTTTAGTTTTTCTCCACCAAGTTCTGTGATTTAATTAGACAGAAAGCAGAAGTAGAAAAAAGCGGAAAAGATAACAGTTATAGAGTTACTCGAGTGTAAATTTCCTTTATTAGTTTCTCAGCTCTAATTAAGCTTTGAGTTCTAAAGATGGCCGGTGAAACAGATATGGATGTCTAATAAGCTTACACTGTCTCCCTCTCAGTTTACAAGACACTTTTTTTTCAACGAGACCTGCCCTCAGTGTCAGCTGAGAAGACGACACAATACAGATGAATATGGCAGGGTTCCAGTGAAACCCTCTTCAGAAATCATTCCACTCACTTTCTTCCTAAATAACTGGATACGGCACTGTAAAAAAAAATCTTAATCAGTATTTTTGTCTTGTTTTTCTTCTTTTCAGCATAAACACCAATCAATTTTCTTAGATTTATGCTTAACCCAAGATAATAAAAAAACCCTATTATTTTAATAGGGTTATTAAAATAATCACAATAGAGCTGTTAAGCAGCATCTTAATTGCTCACCCTCCTGTTGTTCGAAACCCGTAAGACCTTCGTTCATCTTCGGAACACAATTTAAGATATTTTTGATGAAATATGAGGGCTCTCTGACCCTCCCATAGACAGCAAGGTAACTACCACGTTCAAGGTCCAGAAAAGTACCAAGATGATCGAAAAAAAAAGTAGTCCGTGTGACATCAGTGGTTCAACTGGAAAGTTATGAAGCTATGAGAACACTTTTTTGCGCAAAGAAAACAAAAATAACAACTTTATTCCACATTTTTGTCTCTACTGCGTTACTTGTGGACGCGCTTTCACGACAGTATCATGACGCGAGCGTGTGCTGCTCGGCGCTGACCCAGATCCGGCGTGATGACGTCATTACACCAGATCTGGGTCAGCGCCGCCACACGATCGCGTCATGATACTGTCGTGAAAATGCGGAATAAAGTCATTATTTTTGTTTTCTTTGCGCAAAAAAGTATTCTCGTAGCTTCGTAACTTTACAGTTGAACCACTGATGTCACACGGACTACTTTGTCGATCATCTTGGTACTTTTCTGGACCTTGAACGTGGTAGTTACCTTGCTGTCTATGGGAGGGTCAGAGAGCTCTCAGATTTCATCAAAAATATCTTAAATTGTGTTCCGAAGATGAACGAAGGTCTTACGGGTTTCGAACAACACGAGGGTGAGCAATTAATGACAGAATTTTCATTTTTGGGTGAACTAACCCTTTAAGTTTTGCTTCTCAATAAATTTAGACAGATTTCATGGAAAATGCATTAAGTATGTTTGCAGTGAATAAAGCTCCCTAGAGCCTGGGCTTCCAACATCTACAAACCCAGTCGATCTACTTGATTTTTGCTCTGTGATGGTGACAGAACATTTGCTCTGTGACTCTTACCTACAGTGTTGGTAACTAAAGATGTCCATACTAACAGCCAACACCTCACACCATCACACGTACCTCACATAAAAAATTAAAGGTTCTCACTTACACATAATGATTCCCAAATCGCTTTCTCATCAATAAATAGCCGAGATGAAAGGAGAGAGCAGGAGACGTAGAGATAAAGGTTGTCTATATCATTCAGCCTTCTTACTGTATCATTCTGAAAGAGAATGGTTATGCTTTGAATAGAGTAATAGAGTTTTTATGCTATTCCAAACATAGACCACAAGTACTGTATGTATTTAGTCAAACTATGTGTACTTATGGGAGGGAGCTGAAACTATAGACAAATGTTTAAGAAACTTTGTGAAAGTATACTTTACCAAACCCTCCACCTCCACATCTCAGAGATATGAATGAAGACTTCTGATAAATACAAATACCCACAACCCTACGTAAAAGCAAACCATAAAAAGACACTCAGTGGGACTCAGTGGGATGGGTTTGCAACAGGGCTGTATTTAAAAAAAGGACATGTTAAATTGGTCAAACATGACAGTAAAGACATTATGCTGTCCCTTTGGACTTACGAATCTTCAAAGGATCCTAAAAAAAAAAAAGTATCAAGATTTCCACAGAAATATGAAACAGCACAACTGTTTTCAACATAATTGTAATAATAGTAAGAAATGTTGAGCACCAAATCAGCATATTAGAATGATTTCTGAAGAATCATGTGACACTGAAGACTGGATTAATGATGCTCAATGATGCTAAAGCTTTGTATCACAGGAATAAATTACATTTCAAAATATATTCAGAAAACAGTTCTTTTAAATTGTAATAATATTTCTAAATAGTAGTGTTTCTAATGTGATTAAATAAATGCAGCCTTGTTGAATGTAAGAAGATTCTTTTAAAAACATTAAACAATCTTACCAACCCTAAACTTTTGAATGGTAGTGTACTTAAGCAACTTTGTTTAAAGACTAGGATTACACTCATAATTCCATGATGTACCTCATTTATTATGATCAAACATTCCAAGTTATGTCACTGATACACTTTGTTTAAAAGACATTTAATGTTTCAAGAGTTCAGATGCAAAAGCCTCTAAGTATGTCTGACGTTTTTCTTTAAAATTAGCATTTCTGTCTGGCTACTATGTATAGGTTTCTATGTAAGTACTGGTACTTCTGAATGGGTTGAGGCTGGGATTTAGTGCATTTGAAGTGAAAGTACTTGATAAACATATACTATGTGTGGAGAGCATTCACTCAGTATCGTTATCTCATTTTTGACCAAGATGACTTTTAGAGGCTTTTGCATTGGAACTCTTCATTTAGTAATATTGTTTTGAGAACAAAACTTGAACTAAATTGAGCTTGATAATGACACTATTGTCTTCTGGGTTATAGATGAATTTAATTTGCAACATTGACACTGTTATTGACTCGAGCTGAATAATGACACTGCTGTCTTCAGTAGGGCTGCTTATAACTGAATTGAACTTGTTTCATAATGAACAAACTATATTTAGTAATTGAATTGAACAGAATCAACACTGAACTGACGGGAGCTGAATAATGACGCTATTGTCTTGCTACAGCTTCTTTACAGCAGAATTTGAAGTTCATTTTTGAAGTTTGCATTATTGATTCATGTTAAATACAGTGAAGCTGCATCGAAACAATCTGTATTGTACAAAGCACTATAAAAATAAAAGTGGCTTGACTTGGTAGAAGCTAGCCATTTAATTTGGCGCACGCCTTGCTCATGGTTCCTTAAAACCCATGAAGAAATCTATGCATGTAAAAAAAATTAAAAAAATAATTGAGAACTACTAATTGTGCAGCATCCATGTACTTATAGCAACTTTACAGAACATTCAAACACCACAATGTGCATATCTATAGATTGTGGCACACGGTCATCACTCATTTTCCATTCAGTCTTCTTCCTTTCTTCTAACTTTGTCTGCGGCTTGGACTATGAGTAACGGCTCGCTGGCCGTCTGAAAGTTAGTCACCTCCACGACACCACTTCTCCTCGCTGGAGAAAAAGGGAAGCCTTTTCTTCCTCTGCATCGGCTTCTCCTTTTGCTGCAGTCTAAACCCCAATAAACAATGCCTTCTCTAGAAATTCTTTATTATGGGAGCCGCAGATCAAAGAGCGGAGCGTAACATGAGTCCATGGACAGCGGGTAAACAGGCACGCTTGCTCAATGCTGGTCTTTATGCTGGAGGAGAGAGAGAATGCATGACAGGGAGGAAGACTTCAAAGTGACACGCCTCTGTCTTCACTGGCCCATTAAAAGCGAGTTGGGGGCTTGATTTCACATGAGATGTGTAAGGTGCCATCACAAAGATGCTTTTTAGCATATGCAGTGGGAATAGTGAGAGTCTGTGGGAGAGAGAGAGAGCGTGGGCTTGTGTGTTATTGCTGATGGTGCTGTTACATTTTGGGAATGCTGCAAAGATCATTCACAAAGGAAATGTGGTGAGCGAGAGAGAGGAGAACCATATGAGACATAGAAAGATAGAGAGATTGTGATGGAAAATCCCCAAATTACCCAGTCACAATAGGGCGTTCAACCACGCGATAAATCAGGGGTGCTTTTCCCTTACATCCTTCCTTACATCGTCGTAACTCACTGCTTAACCACTGTAGTACGATGCATCATTGGAATCCGTATGATTTACTGAATCCGTAGTAACATGGTTGCTGTCGTAATTACTGATAAATCCTGTGTCAATGGGAATTTATGTACACTGACCTGAGAATCATTTTCTCTGATAATATTTCAGCAATCAAGTCATGTGTGTTTTCTATCAGGGGTCACACTTCAGTTTGAAGACAAATTCTCACTATTAACTATGACTTTTGCCTCAATAAACTCCTAACTTGCTGTGTATTAATAGTTAGTAAGGTAGTTGTTAAGGTTAGGTATGAAGTAGGATTAAGGGATCTAAAATATGGTCATGCAGAATATATGTGTTTTATAAGTACTAATAAACAGCCAATATGCTAGTAATGTGCATGCTAATAAACAATTAGTTAATAGTGAGAACTGGTCCCTAAACTAAAGTGTTAAGGCCCGTTCACACCAAGCACGATAACTATAAAGATAACGATAAAGATATAGTTCTAAAAATCGTTCTCAATATTAAAGAATAGCATAGGTCACACCACAACTATAACGATAACGATACAGAGGAACGATATTGTTGTGATCACTTTCAAAACGATTTTTTTTCCAGCTGATGAACGATAAAACACTGACAGCCAATCAGAATCCATCCTGCTGTAACGAGCTCAAGAATTTAAAGTGGCAGACGCATGTGCGCTTTGAATAAACAGACGATACCATTCGCTAGTGTGGACGCTAATATCGTTATCTTTATAGTTATCATTCTTGGTGTGAACGGGGCTTTACCCTGTCAGCTATTTATAACCAGAACTTACGATGCTAAATGCACAAATTAATCACTCTTTTGTCACCCGGATCTAGTACGTATCCAGACCAGATGGTGGATCAGCACCTAGAGAGGACCCCTACAGCCCTGAAAGTCAGCAGAGACCAGGACAACTAGATGAGCCCCAGATACAGATCCCCAGTAAAGACCTTATCTCAGAAGGCCACCGGGACAAGACCACAGGAGCCAGTTGAGTCCTCTGCACAATGTGACTTTGCTGCAGCCTGGAATTGAACTGCTGGTTTCGTCTGGCCAGAGGAGAACTGGCCCCCCGACTGAGCTTGGTTTCTCCCAAGGTTTTTTTGGCTTGCTTAGTTGGGGACACTTCATTTCCAGCGATATCGTTGACTTGATTGCACAGATACTATTTAAACTGAACTGAGCTGGATGATGACATCACTGAATACAATGATGAACTACCTTTAACTGAAAAATGAGTGTTTACTATTGTCACTTTGCATTATTGGCACACTATTTTCCTAATTAATGCTGTACAGTTGCTTTGACACAATCTGTATTGTTAAAAGCGCTATATAAATAAAGGTGACTTGACTTGACTTGACTTTTGATCTAACTGCTCAAACGGGTTTGCAAAAAGGTCTGAAATTGTTTGCAATTCAGTTGGATTCATTCAGACAGTTCACTCAGGCACTAATTGCACATGCATTGAAATAGTAATGGGATATTTTTTAAGACAGAGAACAAAAAGAGCACTGGATGAGAGGCAAATGTAACTACACTCCACTGTATGAAACAAGACGTTACTTTCATTTGTCATCTTTCATTTGCGAACCCTGAAACAGCTCTTTATTGCGTGTGCAGCTTAATGTCTGTGTGCTGCAGGTATTAAAAAAAATGAAGGAGTATCAAAATATGGACACACTTTTTTTGATGAGGGCCTGTGCCAAGTACTGATGAAATGCTAGAAAATTCTGATTCAGACCTGAGACATATCTTGAGACCAAAAAGACTTGGGAGTGAATTCTTTTGACTTGTGTGAGTAAGCAACCACCAAGCAGTGGCCTAGCAACCATCCGGAACACCTTAGCAGCTGCACAGCAATGTGCTAAAAGCAATCCTGAACACTACAGAAACCAGAGAGCGATCTTCATTAATGTCAACAGCAGGTCTTTGGCTGCCATGTGACACCCTCAGAACATGCAATATGCATTCTGCCAACTTTGCTAATGTGCACATTTGTTTTGAGCCAATCACCTGAGCTATAAATGCCACAAGAATGCACACTGTCCCAAGCCCTTTTACTAGCAACAATGCTGTTGGTGTACGAGCCGCCATCAAAGACAGCAGGGAAAAATATCCATTTCACACTTTTAATAGCCCTCCGTATTTAACTTGGCCACTGGTAAAACATCTATTATCATAAAATATTTGCAATTTCATCAGAATGCACATTTTTGAATTCACACCAGCATGGGCAATGCTATGCTTAAGCGCTGAGTATTTTTATAAAATCCAGCAAATATTTTATTTTATCATTATTAATTATATGAGATTTTGATTTTGCAACGGGTTTTTTACAGATTTGCCCCGGTGACCAACAGAAAGCTGCTTGATTTGAAAGTGACTTCTCTGTCAGCTGTGCTTTATGCATTGCTATACTACTGACAACAGGCAATAGATCTTTTTTTTTCCCTCCACATCTTTATACAGTGTACACCAGACTACAGAAAGCCTGAAGGGACAAAAGTCTTGTGTTTTGAAGTTTGGCTGAGACAGTTTGGGACCTTTGGGACTTTTTTTATGTAATGATTACAGATTTAACATTTAATGTCTATTAAATTGTCTATACCAGTGGTTCTTAAACATTTTGACTCAAAGGCTTTCTGATATCTGCAGGCTATTTTCTGTTGTCATTAGGACAAAGCTTTTTATTGTTATTTTTGTATTTTTTAATTGCAATAATTATTTATTACAATAATTATAATGTATAAAAATAAATTTCAGTTCACACTTTAGTTGTATGTGTTTTTAGCATTTTAATTTAGATTGTAGATACATTATTTTAATACAAAAACAATTATTTATTCATTTATATACTTTTTAGTTATCTGGAGGCCTCCTTGGAAGTGTTCTGAAACCCTTTAGTGGGCCCCAGCCCTGGTTCAGAACCACTGGTCTATACAATAGAGTGTATTCAAAATATTCATAATATTTATTCAAAAGATGGCTCTATATGCCTCCACAGAGTTCTCCTCTAGACCTGAATAACCACTGACCTAGAACCCAGCCCCCAGAGGGATGTAGTTATGACATCTACCAGCAGGGGTTAACTGCCCAGGCTAATCAGCCCTCCCTTAACCGAATCCCAACTTTAAGTCAGCATCCCTATGCCCTGCTTTGTGGGAACTTTGGAGGGAGCAGAGCAACTGTCTCTCATAATTTGGCCATTTGGTCCACACTTGGTGAAAGGAGCATTTTCTCTTTATTTAGAATTTGGGAATTTGGATTTGAGTCATTGGAATAAAAATCATGTGGCGCCTTCTTTGTTTGAAAGTCACCCTAAAGCCCAAATAAACGCTTCTGTGAGGGTATTAACTTATTAATGAATCTAATGTAACTTACTAATTTATTGGATTTTTGGAGAGAAATTGCGCAGACAAGGATGAAACTTTCTAGTGCACATGTGTCAACCTACTTGATCCAAGAAACTGCATAGTCGGGGTAGCAGCATATTTAATTTTTGACAGGAATGAATGATAGAAGTACAGTGTTTAATGAATAGTACAATTGTTTCTTTCAGTAGACAAAAAATTCCAAAAAACAAAACAAAGCTGTGAAAATGTACATGATCTTTTTACAGTGCCTGCCACAGTAAAGACTATAAATCCATCCCTCACAGCCTCATTTTCATCCATGCTTAAGTTCAATATGGCATCTACAGTAGTCAATATTTGAAGTGGATCAAAACCTTTCATCAAAGTTGTCCTAAAACCTAAACCAAAATGCATTCGTGTCTTAGGACAACTTTGACGAACTTTTTAGATCCACTTCAAATGTTGACTACTGTATACTGATTAAGGTCAGTAGCAATACGTTTAAAACCACACAGCAGTGACTTGCTGCTGGTAACAACCACTTACAACACTACAGCAAGTTTCTAGAGATGCGGTCACATTGCAAAATGTCCATCGTCTATCGTCAAAAGTGTAGCGATGTATGAAGCACAGCTCACGAGGAATTCACTTTCAAGCCAAACAGCTTTCTTGTGGTCAACGAGGCGAATCGGCACGAACTTGAACTCATTGAGAAATCAGTGTAGGGAAATCTTTCACCCTCGTGTGAAATTCCCATTCACATATTTTTATGTGACTTGCCAGTGATAATTCGCCGAACAATGGTAAATGTGACCGCACCTTAAGATAACATGCACAAGCACGCACAACTCAGAATGTCTTGTAAAACAAGAATAATACAATCAAATTTAATCTTTATTGTTCCATTTATTAAATTATTTTATTTTTTGTTCCTAGTCAATATGGTAATATCGGGAAGACACGCTGAAAAGTCATAAATCTGTTGGCTCTTTCTTTGCCCCTCCTTTCTCTTCCCGTTACATTCGGTGTCTTTTTGCCAGTTGCTTTTGTCCCGTCACCACGAGGGTTCAGGTTTCCTCTGTTTCATCGCGTTACAGAGACATTCTCTTGATATTTGTGTCTTAGTGCTTATACAGGCCCTGCTCCCTTCTGTGCTGGATTAGGAGCCGGTTGTCAGACACACGTCTTGGCATAACACAGAGGCCAGCGTGTTGGGTCACAGGAGCAGTTTGGGTTGCTGTACGCTCTGTAAGGCCAGGTGTCACTAAAAATCCCAGCACCACAGTAGGGATCATGCTGTCATGTGTTTAAACAGAGGCCGGGACAGCCATGTCCAAAATGCGAGGAAGCCGAGGGGTAAGAGTCTGGATCACTCCCTGACCCCTAGAACTACTGCCACGGTCAGCTGTTACAGGAGACACTATGTTTTTTTAAGGGCGGTGGAGCGTCTCTGGTGTCTAAACAGGTCTTGTTTAGTGGGTGTTCTGGCATTAGCACCTACGGCCTCTAAGAGTCTGTATTTTGGTTGAAGTTATGACAGCGAGAAAACATACTCATCTTTAAAAATATAGCAGCTTTAAACATAAACAGAGAGAGTTCAAAGTGGTCTGCTGAATTGGAAATCAGTTTTATTGAGGAAAGTGTAAATTATGGCCGCTCCTCGTGTTCACTATGTGGTCTGTTTACGATTCAACAAACACGGGGCCACATTTATAAATGATAAATGTCCTTTTTGCTCATCTCTGTTTGTGCTTATGGTGAAAGTGTCTGGGGAGGTGTATGAGCTGTTAATATTTTTAGAATGATTGAAGTGCATACTTTTTCTTCTTATGAACTCAGTTTGGCATGTTGTGTACAAGAGTGCAGTTTTAGCCTTGGGGAACGCAGCCATAAGTCTGAATGTGTGTGTGTGTGTGTGTGTGCTGCAGTTTTAGCCTGCGGGGTTAAAGAGACAGGAGAGAACAGGTGTTTCTCATGTTTGAGTGAGGAGTTCTTAGCGTTAAACAAAAGGGAAAGTAACATCCTAACAACACATGAGAACATCTGACAGGAATTATAATGTCAAATACTTCTGTACTGCGTATGAATGTGATATTCTGAGTGCATACTGGGATTGTGTTCTCTGTGAAGGACACATTTGGCTAAAACAAGGCACCTTATAAGGCTAGCATCCTACCATTGTGTGTCTATGATGCCTACAAATGCTGCCTACATAGGCAGCTCACTGGGGTTTGGACACTACAAACTACTTTACTTACTACAAAAATTAAAGGGGTAGTTTACACAACAAAATTGAATATTCTGTCATTATTTATTCACCCTAATTTCAGTCCCATATAAACCTGTAAACACTGGTAACTGTGCATACATAGAACATGTCAAATATGATAATTAAATCTCAGTCGTGCTTGCTTGACACGCAAGAACAAACCTCATTGGTTATTGTGCGTCAAACAAGCACATTTGAGCTTCTGTTTACCATATTTGATATATGTGTGCAAACCAAGGTTTGTTTGTGAATAAAAGCTTAAATTAATTAAATCTGCTCATTATATAAAGTGATTGCATCTTTAAAGAAAGATTGGAATGAACCTAAAAAAGTTATTCAAATGGATTACTTTTACAATCTCTTTGTCAACTTTTTAAAGCATGAAAGTTTTGGTTGCATGGGCTTTCAATTGATGGGCAAAAGATGAGATATATATATATATATATATATATATATATATATATATACACTT
>NW_015544223.1:904222-908204 GCF_001515605.1 Sinocyclocheilus anshuiensis | reverse complement strand
CAAAAAAGGAGATATATATATATATATATATATATATATATATATATATACACTTTTCTAACATTGCTGAATAAAAAAAAATATGTACACTCAACAGATATCATCTGCCAATGTGTGGATTCTCTGAGCCCCTGTCCTCAAAAAAAGACTGTGTTCTTCAGATACAATGCAAGTATGTAGTGTGTTGTGTAACAGTGTCCTGCTAGTGTCCTGTTTACACAGTGGGACACAAGCGCTCATAAATAAGGAGAAGTGGCCGCGCGAGATGAAAGCTGCAGTCTGTTCCCTGCCAACCTCTTATTAAAAGCCTTTTACATGTAAACAGTCCAGCTTGTAAAACACAAAGCATACCCTTGCCTTTTAATTTGACTTGTTTTCCCCTCATACTCACTCGCTTTTGTTCTTTCCTGATATTTGTAATGTTTGCTCATGGTAAGGTGCAGCAGGCCCTTGCTGGTTTGTAAGTTCAAAGAGGGTTTTTAGACACTAAAATAGTGTATTAGTGGGAAAAATCATAGATTATTAAACATCCTATTGAGTATAAATTGTTTTGTGAGAAGTTTCATCTGCTACTTGATAGTCATCTGACAAATTTGCTAAGAAAATCACTGATACTTGGTGAACAGGTTTTTGTAAAGTAAAGAAAATAAACTGTTTTGCATCTTGACTTTTTCACATGGTAAATGTGGTATGGGGAGAACCGTTTTTCCTCAGCTTTATGCAAAAGAGCCTTCTGCTACTGTCATATATCAAAAAGAAATTATGAATAATTTTTATAGCACTGAAAATAATCATGTGATAATGATCTATCTCGTTTCTTGTGTTTCTGGCAGCAGACAAGACAAACGTGTGTAAAGAAAGGACAGTTCATGTTATTTCTCTCTCTCTTTCTTTCTCTCTCTCTCTCTTTTGTATGCAAATGAAACTGTGAATGAAATTCAGCAAGATGAGTTGTCAAATATTTATATCCCAATATTCTCACAGTGTCTTGAATTGTTCATACTTTTCATACATTCATACTTTTAGTCAATACCAAACCATTCATTTTTTATTTAGTTTATTCAAGGTTTATTTTCCAATATAGCATTTTCTTCAGTGGAACACCAAATTTTGTGTGTGTTCCACAATTTGATACAGGTTTGAAATGACATGAAGGTAAGTAAATGATAAGTAAATTAGAGAATTAGCATTTTGGGGGGAATTTCTTTAACATTCCTTCTCTCCTTTTTTGTCAAAGCACACAACATAGTAATAGACAAAAATAGGGGCTTCTCCCTGAACTTACTTAAAGTTTATTAAGCAAACTACATGAGGACATAACGTTTGTTGTTTTTATGTAAAACTAATGATAATGATCACAACTCTTACCCTAAATGAAAATGGATATCCTAAAGGGAGGTTTGGTCAGATGTAGAAAACGTCTGGGGACAAATTACTTAAGTAAACCTCCACGCACACACACACACACACACACACACACACACACACACACACTATTAGGACTCAGTAGGTTGTGTGTTTATGTGTATGTTTGACCTATATAGGCATGAAAGGGAAAGCATCCATTGGAGCTTACCTGCCCTGACCCATAACAGAAATCACCTTTCCTCATGAAAGCACTCAGTTTTCAGGCCTGGGGCCAAGGGACTTTCTTTGAAGTGACACTGTATCTGTGTATGTATGTGTTGCAGGGAGAGAGTGAGAAAGGTTGTTCATGTGAATGCAAAAATACATTCTTACATTCTTTTTGGAAGAACAATAAAATGTTCAGGTAAATGTCTTGTCACCAAGTGTATGTAAGTGTGTGTGTGTGTGTGTGTGTGTGTGTGTGTGTGTGGGGGTGAGGTTTAGGGCCCTCTTGTTACAGGCTTTGGATGTGTGTGTGTGTGTGAGGTGATAGTAATCTGAGTCTTTCACACTCTCACACAGGATTGTTTTGCGGAGGAAAATGGAGGTTCTTCCTCGTGGATGTGTTCACAGATCTCCTCTGAAGTGTGTGGTACAATGCACGTGTGTGTGCTGGTATCTGCCGTGAGTTCAGCCTTTTGCTCAGGCGTGATTAGCGTGATTAGTCAGTAATGGAGACAGTGAGGACAGGGGAAGGACACGTCACACCTGTCCTGAGGACAAGTGATCAGTTATATCAACTCTAAACTTCCAGGCTGATATCTTTCTCCTCGTGTCTGTCTCCTCCGGATGTGCTGATAGGGATGAAGGAGATGGATGGATGAGGGTCAGGAGAATGAAAGAAAGAAGGGTGTTTCTTTGCTGACAGAAGAGTGATGCACAAACAGAAAGGAGTGTACAACATATCCACAAAATGTGGTTGCATGATTGAGATTGTTTTAAGTTTTAATAGTTTTGTTATGTTTTTATTTTAATTTTTTTTGCCATTTTTCAGGTTTTTTTATTTCAGCGGGGCTGTCTACACTGCACGGCAGGGGCAGGCTGGGGGCCGTCGTGCCCCTGCGTCAGGCCCTGAGTCTTGTGTGCTCTGTGGGGTCCCTCTGATTAGCAGCCCCTCGACCTGCCTCTGTCCCCTGGCTCTGAGCGTCCGTGTCCCTCCTTTAGTACTCACACGCCCTGTTTATCCTCAGGTCTCCTTCTCTCTCCCGCGGATCGAATGTGTGAGGTCACTCCGTATGGAGAGCGACAGCTTTTCTCAGACTAATTTGAGCGATTTAGGGATAAGGATTTGCATTTGGCTGATGATGTGCCATTTGGTGCGCCCCAATCCCCCTTTTAATTCGGTCTGCTTAGCCAAACCTCTTCAGGATTTGAAGAAGAAACTGTATGGTTGTCTTCACAACTGAGACGGCATATTCAGGTGAATCTCACAAAAGCTGTCAAGAACTTGAGCGGGTCACCCCAAAATCAAAAGAAGGAAATAACATTTATTTTATTTTAGGAAATAGTTCTTTAACATTTTATTTTTTTTGAAAATTTAAACACATTTTCTTTCAAATTCTCTTTTCAATAATGCATTTCTTTTTGTTTTAGAACATTTAAACACATTTTCCCTCCAAATGGTCTTTTCTATGCATTTTTTTTTTAACGTATTAGGACATTTAAACATACTTTGCCTCCAATTTTTCTTTGCTACAGAGCACAACATGTCATTCTCATTACTGTAATACAAATAATAATTATAATAATAGTAATAATGCACTGTTTATAGTATTTATTCATCATGGTAGTATTTGTTGTACAGCTGTTGTTTATACTCAATAAATAAATAAAAACACTATAATACATTAATGATAACCTGATGAGATTCAGCAATGAAATTGTAAAACAATGGAACACCTTACAATACTTTTGGGGAAAAATATGTTTAATTTTCATGAAAATGATGTCCTGTTACGATGCAAAAATTATTGTATTAAAAACAAGCTTTTTTTTTTTACTTTTTTAAATTTTATTTGGGGGTTAAATGTGACGACCTGTTTTTGTGAGATTCATTCTTTGTTAAACCCATTGAAAATATGACAAATTATGATGCACCAGTCGTACAGATAAGGCCACCTTATCTTATGAGGTCACATGTTTTCTCTTTCATCTTTGAATTGGAGCAGAACACAGATACAGTGTGTGTGAACAGGACAGCTTAAATCTGTCTTATGGTGTCTTTGACTGGAGTAACTGTGGTTGTGAATAAACGCTGGTTTTCTGCTCCATTGATTAAATGTGTTGCGTTGATTATAATGTGAGGTGTGGTCTTAAGCCGGGCTGGACTGAGGGCCAGATTTGAGGGGGATTTGATCGGCTGCAGACACTGAAACATATGTCTCTCTGGAGGAGGCCACAATGCTAATTTAAGAACAGTAGCACATCCCTCGTCAGAGCCCTTTATGACGACCCACAGGCACGGGACACAATCAATGAGCCGGGAGAAAGGACTGAAAAGAGAAAGAGAGGGAGAGACTATGTTAACAAATTTTGTCTCAAGGATAAAAACCACCACATTTATTAATGTTTATTA
>NW_015544223.1:903852-904186 GCF_001515605.1 Sinocyclocheilus anshuiensis | reverse complement strand
GGTAAATATCAGGATCAGCATGAGGTGAGTAATCAGGCTACTTAGTCATGGTCGGTCATTTTAATGGAAATGATGAGTTTAAACTGATTTAGGGAAAATAAGTCCATATGTGACCCTGGACCACAAAACCAGTCATAAGGGTCAATTTTTTCATCATCTAAAAGTTGAATAAATAAGCTTTCCATTGATGTATGGTTTGTTATGATAGGACAATATTTGGCCGAGATACAACTATTTGAAAATCTGGAATCTGAGGGTGCAAAAAAAAAATCAAAATATTGAGAAAATTGCCTTTAGATGTCGAAATATGAAGTTCTTAGCAATGCATATTACT
>NW_015544223.1:886504-903230 GCF_001515605.1 Sinocyclocheilus anshuiensis | reverse complement strand
GATAGGACAATATTTGGCCGAGATACAACTATTTGAAAATCTGGAATCTGAGGGTGCAAAAAAAAAATCCAAATATTGAGAAAATTGCCTTTAGATGTCCAAATGAAGTTCTTAGCAATGCATATTACTAATTAAAAATTACGTTTTAATATATTTACAGTAGGACATTTACAAAATATCTTCATGGAACATGATCTTTACTAAATATCCTAATGATTTTTGGCATAAAAGAAAAATCTATAATTTTGACCCATACAATGTATTTTTGGCTATTGCTACAAATATACCCCAGCGACTTAAGACTGCTTTTGTGCTCCAGGGTCACATATACATAAATACACATTCATCAACAGAATATACTTCTCTTGGATTGGATCATAATGTTATTTAATAAAAAGAAATGATGATTGTTATACATTAGATTAAAATAATTGTTATATTCATTTACTAAGAAACAGTTTTACTAAGAAAACTGCTTTGGACTTCTGTGCGTTTGTGTCCAGTTATCTCCAAATCCCACAAAACTGAATGAAATTATAATGGTAAATTGAATAAAAGTGTTATTAAACATATTAAAAGAGAGATAAAATACAAATAAAGAGTATAAAGTTGTAAAATGAATAGATAGCATATAGCTCTTAAGAAAGACATTGTGATAGAAAAAAAAATGAGACACAAGGAAAAATTATAATTCAATATTTCTGTGTTCTCTTGCAAAAGTATTGAATTCCCCTGAGACACTTTGCATTTTTTTCTCAAAACATTTGCAGTCTCTCAAAAGTATTGCATGCTCCTGCCCTGAAATATATCGTAATCAATGTAGCGCCATTTTGGAGAATATCCGCTGGATGCAAGCAGCGTACGCTATTCATTGGTTATTCTCCAAAATGGCGCTACGGTGATACGGAGAGACACAGAGGAGACGAATTGTTGAATAAAGTCGTTATTTTTGTTTTCTTTGCGTACAAAAAGTATTCTCGTCACTTCATAACGTTACGGTTGAACCACTGATGGCAGATGGACTATTCTGATGATGTCTTTCATTCTTTTCTGGACCTTGACAGTGTAATTTACTTGGCAGTCAATGGGACAGTCACAAGCCTCCCGGTTTTCATCCAAAATATCTTAAATTGTGTTCTGAAGACGAACGAAGCTTTTAGGGGTTTGGAATTACATGGGGGTAAGTGATTAATGACAAAATTTTCATTTTGGGGTGGAGTATCCCTTTAAGATCTTTGAGTTTGAAACACTGTTGAAATCCCTTCTGAAACTCTAATGAATACATCTGGGACGTTATTCTCCAAAGCTTCTAATTTCTGTCCATTTAATCTGTTAATTGGGCTGTTAAGAGATCCCATTTATAATTGTGATTTTTTCTTTTCTTTTTACAGACAGCCTCGAACACTTTGACCCTAGATGTCTATAACATTGTTTATTCTGGTAATCTGTGCATGGAGTCATTAGGAAAGCCGGCAGGATCACTTTGGGCTCAGCGGCAGTGGAATATTAACTCATTCTTCTGGTGTGTAATTGCACCAGACTTCCACTGTTGAATGGGTGGAGTTCATTGTCTTTGTTTGTCTCGCTCTGGTCAGCTGCCCTCGCTGTAGTGTTTTACTCTTTTACAACTTCTGTGGTATTTACAGTGGAGCCACTCAATGCAATCACCCCATTCACTTTGCCACTCTCGCCCCTCTTATCTTCCCTCTCTTTGTTTGAGCGTTGATTTCAACATTTCTGTCTCTCTCTCTCGCTCTCTTTTTTTCTCGCTGTTTCTGTCTTCAGGGCAGGCATTTGGATTTATGGGAGCTGCTCTGCGCCCCGCTGGGCCAACAGCTTGCCCCAGTCTGTGTCCACCTTGTCCCGCAGGTCTGCTACTAATTGGGAAGAGACTTTATTGCTCCGATCTACTGTGGGCGACATAACCCGTCCATCGTTCATCCATCAGTCAATACATCCATCAATGAGTAACCCAGCAATCAATCACTCCAGCTACTCACAGGAGAGACAAACTATAATTTTCTGTCTGGCGTTTCATAAGTGGGATGTTTTGCATAGTGGTCTGCTCACATAGAGAATCTTGCTTGTCCAGTGCTACAAACACATAATTAGAGTTTTCTCTTTCAAGGCGCAGACATCCTGTCTGCACAGAGTATGTGCTGGGACTATCAGGACAAACTCTTTCACAGAATCGTGTTAGATGCTTCCTGTGTGATTTCCGGTCTTTTTATTTATTTAGACGTTTACTGCCAGTTTATTAAAGGAATAGTTCAGCCCAAAATTTTAATTCTGGGAAACACTTTGACACAATGACACACTATTGTGACATAGTTACACATATTCCATGTTCACTCTACAAAAATCTGTAACAATAGGGCACAATGTACTGTATATTAATTTGAAGGAATTTTCCATATTTATGTTTTACAGGTGTTTACCTGTATTTTGAATTTAACACTGCATTGTATTGTGTTTTATAGTTAACAGAAATGTACATCAAATTAATGGATAATGTCCCAGTATTGAACTGCCAGTAATTTTTGTTATTTTGTGGATTTCATGCATTGTACTGACTATAGTAATTAAACATAATCACAAGTAACTAACCCTAAACCAAACTTTTACATGTAGTTAATTGTACATAGTACTAATTTATGTAATTACACTGTAACAATGTTTATTACACTGTAATAAAGTTTGGCCATCATTTACTCAAATCTATTGATTTTCTTTTATTTTTTTCCATACAGTTACAATGATTAGAGACAGTTTTTGGAACTGTTAAGATTATTTAAATTGTATTATTTAAAAAAAAAATTAAATAAGCATAAATTAAATGCAGTAATGAGAATGAGATATATTAATTTATTTATTTATTTATTTATTCTTTGCATTGAAGTAGTATACAAAAAACATATTAATCATTGTTTTGTTTTGTTTTTTGTATTTTTATTTATTTTATTTTATTTTATAAAATAAAAAATCTAAACATCCTAACAAGGTTTATGCTGTAAGGACAAGTGGGTCAGTAAATACGAATTTTCATTTTTGTGTCAACTATGGTACTTTAAGGTATTGTTGGATATCTTGACATCAGCACAACACAACATCCTTGACACACTTGAGTTCAGTAGAGAAATAGCATTGCACTTTTAATTTTAGATTTAATGAACTGATTTATCAGGTTCTGAAAACCTATCTAAATGATTCTTTCACAAATGGGATTGATATGGTTCTCAATTTCCACTGATCTGGTGGCATCGGTTAACAGCTCACAGGAGGGAAAGATTGTCAGTAATTAAGAACGTTGCATTTTGTGGAAGAAAGTAAGCCATGAAATGACATAAATAATGAAATAAATAGCATTTTTTGAGTGAACTATTCCTTAGAATTAGACATAGATAAAAAGGGAATCACAACACTTCACCGCTGACCTCTCAGTCTGATGCAATGTGGACAGGAAATGCCAGAACAAGCAACAAGTGCTAGATATTATCACAGGAGGACACAAACAACAAGCGTGGGAACAAGATGCCAAAAGTCTCTCAACCTCATAGAAAGTTGGCAATGGTGGTGACTCATTCCTGGCACACCCTTTCCCAATAAGGTTCACTTTTTGCTGCATCTTTAATGATGCTGCCCGCCCACCTCAACCCCAACCTCCTCTACGTCCCACCCCAAACCTCTACCTCTCCGGCTCTGGGCCCTCGGGTGCGCTTCCAGGCCCCTGCTGGATGAACGGCCTTTTCTGATGTATCTGAGTTGTCACACCATCCCCCATTTATCCTCTCCTCTCCTTCCTCCAGTTGCTCCATTTATTTGGGATTTGTTTGTAGAACAGGCCCTGTTCATTTCCTACTCTATGCAAACAAAATGACATTTAATTTATTGAAATTAGAGATGAAAGGAATGCACTTTAATAAATTATCCTCCTCTCTTTCAGACATAAACCACATTTTTACATAAATATCATTAAACAAATCTGTCCAGGTGAATCCTATAAAGAAGAATAAAAATTGAAAAAGAAAGGCAACTGAAGGATAATTTTAGGACCATTACGATTATGGTCCCACTTTATATTAAGTGACCCTAATACCTGTGTACTTACATAGTAACTTGATGTGTACGTAGTATGTAACCACAGTGTAAGTACACATTGGTACATTGTATCTAGAGCTGTAATATTTCTGTAACTACACACATGTAACAACCCTCCGAATGGTTTGTGTAAGTACAAATGTGTAACAGGGCATATATAACTACATTTCGTAACAACAATATGTATAAGAGTAATTGGAATAATTTGATCCAGGGGGAGGAGATGGGTAGGTTTAGTGGTGGAAATGGGATCCAGGGGGTGGAGATGGGTAGGTTTAGGGGTATGTAAAGTGGGAGGAGTTGGATCTCAAGTTGGTGGAGTTGGTGCACCACTGTAATACCAGTGTACTTACATGGTAACTCCTCAGGAACTGTCCACTTAATATAAAGTGTAACATTCTGGACACCAACCACAATTTATATGTAAAGCCTAACTTACTGGCCGCTGCTGTGTAACATCAGAGTAAGTACATGGTAAATCCATAGGAATTGTTTACTTAATACAAAGTGTAACACTTTCTTTACCAAAAAGTGCTGTTAGTCCTGTTACACATTTGTACTTTCATTACCAAAAGTGTTGTTACCAATGTCCTGTTACACATTTGTATTTACACATACCATTCAGTGGGTTGTTACATATGTGTAGTTACACAAACATTACAGCTGTACATACTATGTACCAATGTGTACTTACACTGTGGTTACATACTACGTACACATCTAGCTACTATGTAAGTACACAGGTATTAGGGCCACTTAATATAAAGTGGGACCACGATTATTTTAATCTTACTATTTTAATGGCAGTTAAGCACATTCCAGACCTTTCCACCACATTGTTTTAAATTAAAATCAGCATAAATTAAATGCAATTCTCAAGTACTATCAACATGTGTACTTATAGTTGTATTTTGTAATGAAGTATACAACTGAACCTTACATTTTAAATAACATATAATATTTTCTAATATAATAAATATAATATAATAAGTTTGTTTTAGTATTACAGTAAAGACAATAACCCCCGGTTTCACAGACAAGGCTTAAGCCTAGTCCCAGACTAAAATGTAAGTCTGAGCTGCTTCAACTGAAAGAAACTTGCACTGACTGATCTTAAAATATATCAGTGCCTTTGTTTTGTCTCAAGACACACACCAGTAATGTTTTTTCTAAGGCATGTTAATAAAAATTACTTCAATGTCCTAATTGAACTATGGCCTAATCCTGGCTTAGTCTAAGCCCCGTCTGTGAAACCAGGCCTAAGTTGTTTTTGTTTTGTTTTGTTTTTTTCCCATTTAAGTAGGATACACTGCAAAAAAAAAAAAAAACATGTTAATTGTTTGTTTTTTTTTCATTGTTTTCCAGGGAAAAATATCTAAACATCCATAAAGATTTTTTTTTATTATTATTTAGTATAAGCCTAACAAAGTTTAGGCAAAGTTTATGGGGGATTTACACTTACACTTCCCATGATCTTACACCTTAGACTGTCTTACTGTTTTACACAATTTTCACCATTAAATGTAACATGGATATTCAGATATTCTTACATGCCAAAAACATGCCATAGTTTTATATATATATATATATATATAACACAAGACACAGACACACTGACATACACACTTCATGCTTTAATCTGTGGCTGTTTAGGTCAATAGGTTCTAATGTATGAGGTAACTGGCTTTAACACGGCTCATGGTCACCATTCTCTCTGAAAGCTTTAGCGCCTTAGCAGCTTAGCGGAGATCTCTTTTTCAATCCAACCGTCCCTCATGACAATGAGGGGCCACATGGGGCCAGCCGGAGCATATGGGTCTTTATACGTAATAACTCATCCATTCTTTTGTTTCTTGTGATTAAGATTAATTCTGCGACACAGGTTCTTCATATTTCTAGTAATAATTGGTATGATTTTAAGTGGTACAAATGTATTTTGTCATTGTAAAAGTCTAATAGCGTATTCAGGCTAGATTTAAATGTTAACTAGATCAGAATCCGAACTAGACAGTTATTAACTGATTAATCTCCATTTCCATTTGGTTTTAGAAAAATCGTTAGCTACATTTCTTAGGGAAGTTTGCTAACGTGTGTGGCAGTACAGTGGAAATGTAAAACAAGGCTTTTGGGTTCAAGAGGTGCAGATGACCTTAAGTGTCAGGTCCTGTGACCTCTATCACCTTCCAAGCACATTAAC
This sequence comes from Sinocyclocheilus anshuiensis, assembly GCF_001515605.1. Classification (NCBI taxonomy): domain Eukaryota; kingdom Metazoa; phylum Chordata; class Actinopteri; order Cypriniformes; family Cyprinidae; genus Sinocyclocheilus; species Sinocyclocheilus anshuiensis. The sequence continues at coordinate 896,935 of NW_015544223.1, read as the reverse complement.
CCTAAAACCCATCACAGACCTGATGACTGATTCCTCTCGAACCTTATAATTGCTTCTCTCACACTAATCCACACGAGGTCCAAGTCCCTAAAAGTTTGGTTCAAATACAGTGAGCTTCTTGTGCATCTCTTTCCCCTTCATAACACGTTTACACACTCACACTAACTCACGTATGTGTTGTGTGGAGACAGATTAGCGGTTGGGAAGGTTGGGGTGTTTCAGAGGTGATGTTACTCAGATGAGTTTTAATCAGGGAAGGCCTTGTCCTGGACAAATTTGTGGCCCCGCGTCCTAATTCATCTCCCAGACTCCATCCTTGAGTTGTCTCTTGCATTAATGAAAAGGTTCACTCCAACTGAAGGTCAACAAGACTCGCCCCATCACTCTCTCCTCTCCTCTCCTCTGGTCAACTGTGTAATTATAAATGTAATTACAGAAATTAATTACAGATGCAATTACATGCAGGTATTTTTAAAATATAAGTACAATGTAAAAACATGTATGTACACAATACGTGCATTGTACCAAATTATTAATTTAAATGTAAGTACATATTTGTTAAGGCCACTTAATATAAAGTGGGTCTGGGTTACTTGCATGTAATTATGTATAATTCATTGTTATTATGTATGTACATGTAACATGTGTAACAAGGACAGTTAGGGTTAGGGTCAGGGTTACTTGCATGTAATTATGCATAATTAATTGTTATGATCTAAGTACATGTAATGTGTAACAAGGACAGTTAGGGTTAGGGTTACTTGCATATATTTATGCATAATTCATTGTTATTATGTAAGTACATGTAACGTGTAACGAGGACAGTTAGGGTTAGGGTTAGGGTTACTTGCATGTAATTATGCATAATTAATTGTTATTATGTAAGTACATGTAACATGTGTAACAAGGACAGTTAGGGTTAGGGTTTTAATGTGTCTTGTAACCAAACAACAAACAGTTTTAATGCAAAATCAAAATGAGATTTGTATCCATGACATGTGGGGAGAAAGATATCATGACTACAAATTAGGAATTCGTTCCCATGACTTATTGTTTCCCTATTTTTAGTTAAATCATGGCCATGATTTAACTAAATTTAGTTTTAACTAAATTAAAACAAGGGAACAAGTTAGTACAATGTGGCCACAATTTGCCGTATTTTCTGGAATATACATATTTTTCTATAACTTATATAGCCTAATGCAATTAATGTCAAGCACAAAAAAAAAAAAAAGAAAAACGTACAAAGCACACAGATTTGGATTTGTGTCGAATGAGAGCGCTGCATGAGCAAGTTCATTTGTTTAGCACATTTCCCAAACACCACTAGTTTCACTTTCACTTTGAATACATTTGTTTAGGTTTGGCATTTATAATAATTCCACTATAATTTGTGTTTGTTGCATACTTTATTTTATATTCCTGTCCTGTTTTAATGCAATAATAAAATGTGACTTATCTGTGTGTTTTTTTGTTCTCTCAACAATGCAATTTTGATCCATCCAGTGCGATGTATAGTCAGACGCAGCTTATTTTCCAAAAAATATGGTAACTAAATTAAATCGATGTAACAAATTAGTATAACATGGCCATGATTTAACTATAATGAGGGGACAAAATAATAAACCATGGCAACAAATTAATAAGTCGTGGAAATGAATTTGTATGTCATATGTATTTTTTTCTTCTACGTATCTTATGTAGGGCTTCGTAGATTTGAGAGATGAAGTGGAGGGATTTTCAGTGAATAACGAGCAAAATGTTGTTTTTGGTCCACACAAAAATGTATTGAAAATAACAGATTATTCATTTTGCAATACTTTAATTGTGCTTTTATGATTCTTTTCGAATTTTAACTACCCAGTGATTGTTCGCTTTCGTTCGTTGTACAGAAAAGTGCTTGCACAATTTTCAAGAAGAGGATTTCAGGCAGCATTAAGTGAGTAAATAGTGACTGTTTTCATTTTTGTATGAACTATTGATCATGCTTGGTATAATTGTTATTAAAAGTAATTGTTATCTTGAAGAGAAGAGAAGAGAAGAGAAGAGAAGAGAAGAGATGAGAAGAGAAGAGAAGAGAGATTTCCCCAGAGTGCAATATTTGCCTTGATAAACTCCTTAGGGGAGCAATACAGCATCATTGAGGTTCCTCCCACACACACACACACACACAGTAGTCAATACGGCCGTGATAACTGCAGCCCCATCTGTTGCAGGCTAATCAGACTTCAGACCCCCTCACAGTGAGATGACTTTATCAATTAGGGGTAATCAACAGTTGTCCGATTGCAAATAAGGACTGGCATCCAATTTGTTTGTATGTGTACAGTATGTGTGTAATTCCTGGATGATTTTCTGAAGGATCTGACAGGATAACACATTGCTGCTGTGAGAAGATTATATTAGTTGTGTCAAACCCTCCCCTCTTCAAATTCTTTACTGCCAGTGTGTGTGTGTCTCCATATGTGTGTGTCTGACCTCCTCTTGACAGTTGGGATACAGATGAATACAGATACATTCATCATGTCCTGCATCCGTCATGATGGCTTCTGAGTTTCTGTAAGGAGAGCAGGGACAGGGCCAATGAACACACATATCACTGCAGAATGATGATGAAACGCAAACACACACTCACATGTATGAAACGCAAACTTTCCATAGGCGTAATGGTTTTTATACTGTACAAACTGTATTTTCTATCGCCCTACACCTAAACCTAACCCTCACAGGAAACTCTGTGCATCTTTACATTCTCAAAAAAACAAAAAAAACATTTAGTATGTTTTTTAAGCCTTTTGAATTACAGGGACACAGGAAGTGTCCTCATAAGCCACCTTCATATTGTAATACCTATGTCATACCCATGTCATTATACAAATTTGTGTCCTCATAAACCACCCAAACCAGTGCACACACACATACAATGTCATACACACGTACATATATACGTGCATATGCACATATCAACAAAACTAGTTGCTATTGATTCCTAGAGCAGTTGTTGCTGGCACAGGTGTCAGTGATTCACGACTAAAAAGACAATAGAAGTTTATCCGAAGAGTTTTGAACTGACAACATTTATCTCTGTCATCTTCTTTGGCCTTTTTCTGTTTCACCTTGAGTCGTGGATTTAGTTTCAGTTTTATTAGCTCTAAAATTGGTGTGAAGGGCTGCTGACCTTTGACCAATGTGGTAGGAATAGAGCGTCTGTCAGGGGTCAGGTATTGCAGCTCTATTGTCCTTGTGTGCTTCTGTTTGTATGATTGGCCAACACACTAGAGTGTTCATGCTATGCTAAAGTTTTTTCTTTTATTTTGAGATGATGTTTTTCAAAATGTTCAATGTTTTTCAGAATGTTCAAAATCCACAAAATCTCAGTATTTTCCTTTAAAAAACCAGATAGTAATACATGTGGTACTGAATGACTGCCATATTCATATACCATCGTATTTAAGCACTGAATTCCCACGGTGCATATCCAAAACGCCATGGTAGTACCATAGATCTTTTTGTACTTTTTTGATAGTGTACAGTACGCTCTTAAAAATAAAGGTGCTTCACGATGCCATAGAAGAACCTTTTTGTCCAAATGGTTACATAAAGAACCTTTAACATCTGAAGAACCTTTCTATCTCACAAAAGGTTCTTTGTGGTGAAAGAAGGTTCTTCAGATTATAAAAAGGTAAGAAAGAGATGGTCCTTTAAAGAACCTTTGACTGAATGGTTCTTTGTGGAACCAAAAATGGTTCTTCTATGGCATCGCTTGAAGAACCTTTTGAAGCACCTTTATTTAGTCATTCAAAATAATTCCCAAGGACATTTTTTATTGTTTAGACATTACCAACAGTTTCATAACTGAGGTGCCACTTTATATTAAGTGGCCTTAACTACTATGTACTTACATCAACAAATAAGTACAGTGTACCTATTGTGTTCATATTGTATTGCAAAACACTTTTGCTGCTATTGAGGTGGAATACGGGTAAAGTTAGGGTCAGGTTTGGTGGTATGGGTAGGTTTAAGGGTGGGTTAAGGAGTAAGGGATGGTCAACAGTGCAATTCTAAATGTAATTACAGAAATGAATTACAGATGTAATTACATGCCGGTATTTTTAAAATATAAGTACAATGTAAAAACATGTATGTACAAAATAAATGCATTGTACCAAATGATTAATTAAAATGTAAGTACATAGTTGTTAAGGCCACTTAATATAAAGTGGGACCACTGGTGCTTTTGCAAAAACATATCATAGAAAAACCTTGCATCAAACATTTGTGGCAAATTTATTAAAATTAACTTGTAATATAATTCCATAAGTTAACCACAAGTAGCTCAGCAGAACAGTGCAATTTTGTGGTACTTTTTTTTGTGTTCAGTAATGGTTGTTAAATAGAATGATGATTCATCACTGATGCTAACCCTCATAAAATTAGAATGGTCCAGCAAAAAGCTTCAGTGGCAAACTTCTGTTGAACAAAAACATCCGTACTTGTGTTTTGGTTTTCAAAAAGTCTCCAATATACCTTACGACAGATAAATAACTGATATTCCAAATAGCCAATCAAATCGCAGTGTTGATAAGCCTTGGTATTATCCACCATTTTATCGGTCAAACTTACTAAACTGTCTGTGAAATATACTGTGTACTTAAATATACTGTATACATAATGTTGGCAAATTCCCAACATTATGGTAAAAAGGTAGAAAACTATGCGGTAGACCCTAGCATTTGTCGCTGTTTACGACATTTTTTGTGCACTTTTACACTCCATTAAATAAGACTATATGCATATGACCAAAGCTAACTTTAGTTTTAAAAAAAGCACGCATTATTTACCCCATTTGCATCTGCAGAAAGTGTCACACAATGTTCAATATTGTCGACTGTTCACCTTACTGACAATTGGGTAGATTTCTTATTGTAAATTCACTAAGTAATCACTGTTGTAAGGTCAATTAGTTTTAAAACTCTACTCAAACATGTGCCAATCTGTTCTCGCCACTCCAAACAATACCACTGTTTTTTGTGAGATTATAAACAGCATTTGAAGTTATTCTAAAATCACCAGGTACATCAGTGAGCAAGCCAATACACAATGACTTATAATACACAAAGTACCTTATAATCGCTGTCGGGTCAGTTAAATATATGCCAGTCTGTGCTAACCATTCCAAACGATTCCACTCTGATTACTCGTACTGATTACATATTTGACTGTAATAATGATCATTGTTGTTATGATCCACAATAATGTATATGATCCGCATTAGTGTATTTACATGTGTGTTTATAATCTGAGCTCTGTAGTGATAACTGGAGGACATGCTAAATTGAAAGTTGATCCCAACTGCGGGGGATAATGGTTAAAGAGAGCGAGAGAGGGAGGGAGAAAGAGAAAGGAATTGTGTGTGTGTGTGTGTGTGTGTGCAGCTTTCACTGCCAGTAAAGTTGTCTGAGGGATAGCAGCAGCAGAGAGAGAGAGGATTGAAATGAAAAGATGAGAGCTGTGAAGGAGTTGAGTTACAGCACAGAAGGACAGAAAAAAGAGAAAGAAAAACAATGGCGGCCGTTAAAAGGGAATGTGACAAGTGTGTGGCAGACGCCCGCTGAACCGGTGACCCTCAGCTGCTGCGGAGCTGGCTGTCTGCGGGCCGCAGGGCAACAGGTGACACTGCTTACATTTGCCAGTTTGGGATGGATGGAGTGACTCACGTTTCACACCGATTCACGCACAAGGACGGAGCCACTGCTCACACACACACACACACATGCGGGATGACACTTTCTACAAGCACGGCAACACATGCTAAAAATATAAGCGTTCACATAAGAACATCCATACTGTGTTAATGTGCCTCTGGCGTATGGATAGGAAAGCAAAATCACACTCACTTTCAACACAGAATGTCACAGATTTTTTTTTACAGTGCACACACACACACACACACACACACACCATTGTTTGGCAGTCGTCCAGTGAATACTACAGCGTTTAGTGATAACATTATCATAAGTCTACCGCACCTCTCAGCAGGGAAAACCAGCGGATGAATGAGGGTTTTATCACGCCAAAACATGCAGAGCCTCCAATCCAACTTATCTGTGTGTGTATTCATGTTGAGACACACCTACATGCTATTCTCAGAAATGGAAAATTATGGCAGATAAGTGTGTTACGTGGTTGGGGTATAAACTGTTTTTTTTTTTTTTAATGATGAATTAAACATAAGTTCGAGAGGGGCTTGTTCGTTCAGTCATATCTCAAGGACATTTAAACAGCTGTTCCTCATTTCTGTGACAATTCTTTCAAGATTTCTCCACTTCCCCAACCTTTATTTTAAACATCTACACTCCTTAAAATCAAGTTTCTAAAAGGAGGTTTTCTTCGCAAAGTGAAAAGTTCTTAAAAGAACCATTTTTCTTAGTGTAAAGAACATTTTCATTATCTGAAAAACCTTTTTTCCACTATAAATATCCTTTTGTGGAATTGAAAGGTTTAATGGATGTTAAAGATGCCAATGAAGAAGCTTTATTTTTAAGAATGTATATCATGTTATATGTCTTTCTTTAATCATTGAAGGATCTTGTCTTGTGCTCTGTGAGTCACGTTCTCAAGCCTCTCTGTCACGGACAGCAGAACCATATCACGTTTGAGTATATAAAAACTCATTCAGATCTTTAGTCTTTGAATCATCTCGGTGTATGTTCTCTGTAACCATTTGCTCTAACTTGTGTGTTCCTCTTTGTGTTTGTCAATTCGAATCAATTTGTAAATTTAGCTGTCAGCGGCATTCTGCCACCCATCACACACACACACACACACACACCCTCACGCTGACTGTCTGCCGGAGTGTGTCGGGCTGCTGTTATTCTAGCGCGTAATGACTTTGTTCAGTGTGTGGGGCAGTTGTCGTCTCTGTGTGGGGTTCTGTGCTGCTTCTGACACTTTTCTCTCTGATTTCTCAGGTTCGGTTAGCTTTACTGACCTAGTTTAATGCTTTACATTGCTAAAACTTTAGTAACATTACATATACACTAACATTCAAAAGTATGGGGTCAGTAAATATATTTTTAGAAATCAGTACTTTTATTCAGCAAGGATGCATATAATTTGTTAAAAGTGACAGTAAAGACATTTCCACAAGAGAATTTGGAAAATCCACAAAAAAAAAAATTCACAAAAATATGAAGCAACACAACAGCACACTAAAAAGCCCATAAAAATATGGCACAATGTACCATGTTAATATGAAGGAACTTTCTGTATTTAATTTTTACAGGTAATTTACCCAATTTTGAATTACACATATTTCATTGTGTTGTGTTTTAGGCTTGAAGGAAATATTTAATGGAAATTCTTTTCATTTTTTTTTGTTCCCAGGACGTTATTATTTATATATATATATATATATTCTTTTTTTTCTTAGGGATTTTTGTTTTACAGTGCGTTTTCAAAATTGATAATAAATAGTAAAGTAAGAAGAAATGTTTCTTGAGCAGCAAATCGGCATATTAGAATGATTTCTGAAGGATCATGTGACACTGAAGACTGGAGTAATGATGCTGAGTAAATTCAGTTTTGCATCACAAGAATAAATTACATTTTAAAATATATTCAAATAGAAAATATATTAAATTTCACACTATATATATATATTACACAATTTCACAATATTTCACAATTATTACTGTATTTGGATCGAATAAATGCAAACTTACTGAACATAAAGAAAAACTTATTTCAAAAAAATTTTTTAAAAATCTTACAGGCCCCAAATTTGTGAGTCATAGTGTACCTGCATATTTATAAGATGAATTTTACAAAAACTGTATAGATAATATTTAACCCCAAAATTAAAGTTATACATATATTTTAAAGGGGTGGTTCATTGCGATTTCACTTTTTTAACGTTAGTTAGTGTATAATGTTGCTGTTTGAGCATAAACAATATCTGCAAAGTTACGAAGCTGAAAGTTCAATGCAAACGGAGATATCGTCTTTTAAAATTCTGGCACTTTAATGCCTACAAAAACGGCTGGTAGGGATTACAACGAGTTTCTTCCCGGGTTCGTGACATCACAAACCCAGATAAACCCCACCCTCGGGAAAAGGCAGCAAAGGGGGCGAGGCCATGCTGCGCTGCTTTAGAGAAGAGGAAGAGAAAACTAGAGGTGCACGTAAAAATCTATTCATATATGAATCACGATTCTGTCTTCTAACGATTCTAATGGATTCACAAGTTTCAAAATCAATGTTCTAAAGCAACGGTTCTCAATCCTGTTCCTCGCGTCCCCCTGCGATATTAACGACGCCGTTGTTTACAATACAATCGGAGCACATGCCGCTGAGGTGAGGGGCGGGGCGTTTAGACGCGCACTAGAGGCGGTTTAGCCAATCACAACACACTGGGCTAGCTAACCAATCAGAGCCCATCGCCTATTTCTGAGGGAGGGGCTTCATAAAAGAAGGAAATGATCAGCATGTTTCTCAGAGAAGGGACAGAGCGGTGTGGAATAACGGTAAATTATGTGAAAAATAATGCATTTTTTAAAAAACTAAGCATTAACACATGTTAGACTGCACCCCATAAACACAATCAAGCCTAGAAAAAAACCAGTGAACCAACTCTTTAATGATATATAACATATTATATAAAATATTAAATTTCTTGTAACAATTCACAGTATGCTGTAATGAGGTAAAATAAAGTAAATCTCCCCTGTGTTATGACAGAAAATAATAATTTTTTCTGAACAGGATAAGCAATGATGCAATGTGCATCCAGTTCAGCTGGCAGGTCAAAGGTGATTCGGTTTCAGCACATTAGGTCATTTATTCCTGATACTTTTTATTTCAGTAAAGAGATCTTTGTAAGTGTGTGTTTGTGTGTATGTGACCACAAGCTTGCATTTCTTTGCTCATTTTATCAGGCTTTCATGAATCATGTCGCTGTTGGTCTGAGCCGCTGACTCACGGGAGATAAAATGGGTGTGTTTTTGTTTTCGACAGGTTGCAGGTTCACAATCTGTGTGTTATTGTCTCAGAGGTCAGACTTCCCTCTGTTCTTTGTTGTAAGGAGTTGCATTAATGATTACAGGTTTGGCTCCTTTGACTTCCTGTGTAATTAGGTTGCGGCTAAATCGCCACCAACCATCGACGTGTTTGTGTGTGTGTGTGTGTAAGTCGTCATTTTGTCTCAGATGAGTGGCGTCACTGAGCTGTTCAGGTGAGGTGTGACTCATTCAGAGTCAGGTAGAAGGATGTGTTAAACACAGGGGAGCTGCAGCGGCCAGTCAAAGAGTCTCCATGTGTTTGTCAAAGGCTGTCCTCCAACAATGCAATCAACACTCAAACACACTTACACTCATGTTCTTCTTTAACTACAGGCCTCTAGCTGTGAATGCGAGTTCATGCACTGGTTTTAGAGTCCTGGGTGTGTGTTTGCTGTGTGCTTGACATTTTCCTCTTGTGCTGTTATTGAGTTTGTCAGGTTAATTGAGTTTTAAAGGGACAGTGACAGAAACATCCGCATGTCCTCCTGCAGGGCTTACGCTGGGATGTTAATAACTTATATTAAGTGCCGCTGTAATTACAGGTCTGATGTCAATTGTCAACAAATTGTGGGGATCGTAGTCGCTCTCTCTGACACATGCACATATATAGTCAAGCATGCATACAAACGAACACTTATGCACACACACACACACACAAACAGATATTTTTAGCTACTTGGTTATGTAGACTCTTACTAGACTCTTGATAGCTTTGGGAATCTAAAGTCTACAGTCTGCAGTACAGATGTTATCTTACAACATGACAACATGTTGCAATTTACTACATTTAAAATATAATAAATATTCTAATAAACAGTTAATATTAATATCATGGAATTTTTACATTGAGTACGTTTGCCAACACGTCAAAATAAGTGTACTTTAAAGCGTGACAAAAGTTGATTAAAGCAATATGTAACGGTGGTGGCTGCCCTAGCATAAATAAACTGTATTAAGGAAAATATTCGGGCGCCAGTCAGGTTTTAACCCTGACAATTTAAATTAACCCAGGATAGCCCAAAAAAAAGAAACCACCTGTTACACTAAAAAAAAAACAATCCAATTAATAATTCAGAAGGGGAATTTATTCCATAATGTCCAAGAGAAAAAAACGTGTTTGAAAAAGGTCATCAAAAAAGAAAAAGAAACAGTTCAAAACTTTATTTCACTTCACACGTGAAATTGAGATACATGAAGAAAAGCGCATCATTCTATTATTTTCCACAGTGGCAGTTTCACGTCCACGTTCATTCATAAATTGACCATAGAAAGAGAGAGAAAAAAGGAACATTAAATAAAAATTGTTCATATTTAAGAAAACAATAACAACATCAAACAACAGTCTTAAAGAGCAAAAGTAACATTTGCATAA
>NW_015544223.1:854856-886264 GCF_001515605.1 Sinocyclocheilus anshuiensis | reverse complement strand
AATATGATCTTGGCTTGTTTGAAATGTGTGTTGAACAGCTTTGATATCCTGCTGGACTTCTGACTGGAGTTGGTCTACCATGAATCGCATTTCTGACACCAAGGTAGATTCCACCTTTTAGAGTTCAGCTGTAATCATTTGCTTCATAGCTTTAATTAACTTGTCTATTTCAGATTCCTCTTGTTGTTTGGTAGTGGTCAACAGAGTGAAAACTTGACTCTTGTTATCCTCAACTTTTGCAGCAAGGTCCGCGAGTTGATTTTTGTTTTGAGAAGAAGTGGCTTTCATTTCTTGGGTAAGATCATTCACTGTTTTTTCTTGCCTTTTCATGAAGTCAAATAAATTTTCCCAGTTCCCTTGTACCTGAGAAGTAAACTTTTGAATTTCTCTTCCAGGAGTTGGTAGAACGTTGGGTAGGTCGTGCTGTGCACTTGAAAGAGATCCTCCTTCGGATGATGTGCATAGTTGCATGTTAGCCACTTGTGGTGCCCAGGTGAGAGTTTGCACGGGAGTGCTGCCAGCCAGAACAGGAGAAGACATTAGCATATGGGACACAGGATGCATGGGGCTGAATGGAATATGGGTGTTATTCACTGCAGAGACCCCAGGCATCAGAGGTCACACTGCTGGTGGCCATACAGGAGTTGAGATATCTGGAGGGGACTCCATTTCTATGAAAGTGGATGGGGAAGGAGGGGTAGTCGACATATGTTGTGTTTGTGTGGGTGAAAGAAATGTTGGGCAGAAAATCAGTAAATGTAAAGGTAAATCAGTAATTGTATTTGTCAATAATTTCATGCACCACACTTTTCACAAAACACCCACATACAATATACAAATGGTTGGTAACCTTTTAAGCTTTCCCAAATTACACTCCCGTAAAAAAAAAAACACAGAATTTCCAAAAACACAACTGTTTTCTTTTAAGGGGAAAAAAAAAAACGTAACCCTTCAACAATTTACCATACGATGTCCAAGAGAAAAAAACGTGTTTGAAAAAGGTCATCAAAAAAGAAAAAGAAACAGTTAAAAACTTTATTTCACTTCACACGTGAAATTGAGATACTGTAACGCCCCTGTGGACTGTTTATTGTGGTTTCTTCCCCTTTTGTTGGTTTAGCCCATACTATCATTAGTTAATTACCTTCATTGTGCTCACCTGTCTGCCACTAATTATCCACCCTATATTAGTTCCTCTCTGTCTGAGCCTTAGTCGTCGGTTATTATGAATGTTACCCCGAGTGTGTGTGTCTCACCTTCCTGAATCTGCATTGTTGTCTACATTAAAAGTAATTATTGGAATCCTTCTTGTCCTCGTCGTCCTGCCTGCCTCCACACACCGTGACCGTGACAGATACATGAAGAAAAGTGCGTCATTCTATTATTTTCCACAGTGGCAGTTTCACGTCCACGTTCATTCATAAATTGACCATAGAAAGAGAGCGAAAAAGGAACATTAAATAAAAATTGTTCATATTTAAGAAAACAATAACAACATCAAACAACGGTCTTAAAGAGCAAAAGTAACATTTGCATAATTATGAAAATAAAAACACAGAATGTGCGGATGGGAATCTAATGTGAGTAGGTATGTGTGTAGTAATGTGTGAAATGGCGGCGGCGTACATGTAGGCTACTGACCAGGTTTGCAATCGTGAAGGAAACTGAAGAGTGTAGCGGGTCGTCGTCAGACACCGGGACAGGAGGATGAACAGGCAAGCTTGTTGTTGAAATATCCCACCAACACAGACGATCTTGAAGCGCCACGCTTAAAGTTTAGTCAAACTCCACGACGATCAAACATCACTCACAGGAAGCAATACTCAGAGCGGCCGTATTTCTACTCCTCCCGGGAATCCATTAACGCTCAACCATGCACCTGCAACCTTGCACGCAAACTTTCTGATGACGCATTTTTCTCAGGTATGTCACATCTCCTTTATATCCTCCACCCTTCCGCCGTTAATTGAAAACTCCGCCCCAATCACTCAAAGTGAAAACGAAAGTAAACCAAAAGATGTTGCGGCCCAAAGTTTTTGCACTGCCACAAATTATTTAAAATGTACTTTAAAACTTTTAATTTGAAACTTTCTACAAAGTGCACTTTTTAAAAGGGTACTCAAGTGTGTTAAAAACATAGTCACGAAAGTATACTCTCTTTAAGTACACTTCAGTGGCCTTTTATTTGTATTAATGTTATATTATATGTAAGTACAGTTTTTTGAAAATGTACTTTTAGGATGTGAAGTACACTACAAGTGCACATTAAATACAATACTTATTTTTCACAAGTATGGGAAAACGTATGAGAGCATCCATCAAATGTCCATAGGCTACACTTTCTTTCTGATTCCAAAGTGAAACAGTTATTTATTTATAATTTTATTTTTTTTGCACTATGTGTACTGACTTCACAAGCTCTCAGTCACCCCGAGGAAGTCATGCTATCGCGTTTTATGAATGGCAGTTCTTCAAGATTAGGATGGAAGACTTTTATGTTTCAAGTCCATATACACATACATGTGTTCTATGACAAGACTGAATAATGTTTCCACACACAAAAAAAAGCATTTCTCCAGCCTTAATGTGATTTTTGTTTCTTTAATTTTAATTTTTATTTTTTTTTAAATTTTGCTATTTCCACAGGGTGTCCTCCAATATTACACTCATAATCCAGGTCATTTAACTTTTTTTTTTTTTTCCCTCCTGTCACTGGACAGCCTTGCAAAAACTGTATTATATGCATTTAATTTGTGGTAAATTTGTTCACCACAGGGGTGAACACTGTTTTCAGTGACAGATCAACAAGGAGAGTGATCTGTCGTTTAGTCTGTGATGAGTTCATCAGGAGTATTCTAGGGCGCTCCTAGAATATCCAAGAGAAATATCATTATCATAGGAGTTTCATTTAGGATATTTCAGCGGTTCTGCTTGTACCTCTGAATAATTGAACAATGTTTGAACAATGTTTGAATAATCTGAACAATGGTTGCTTCACTGCAGTGTTCTTTCACAAATCCCATTGTATTGTGGCTGTGAGAAGGAAATATATTTCTGAAAAATGTGGGTTCAGATTAAGGACAAAGAAAGAAGTGGGCAACAACTGAGAGTCACCATTGCGCTGTGTGTGTGTGTGTATCAATGAGCTCTTTTTCTGCCATTGCCCGCTAGATGCTCATGATTGGGGGTGACCTGTCGGGTCATAAAGAGGGCATCCAGAGGTGGATGGTGGGGTAAATCAACACCCCACTTCTCCATGCAGCACTTAGAGAGACCCTCACTGACCACCCACACCAGACAGCATCAGCAGCTGATGGATAGCAGCTATCTGTCTCTATGGTGACATGAGAGTTCCTTTGCATGCCCTCTAAATATTTACTACACCAGCTCCAATCAAAGGACAATGTCACAAGAGCTCCATTGTACCCATAGAGAGAGAGAGGACATGGAGTCTGGTTGAGGAACGAAAGGTCAGTTATATCATACTAATTGCCATCATGTCACTTGGTTCCTCCTGATTCTTTTTTACAACCCCTAAAACCCTTCTTAATGATGTTGGCAAACTTTAAACATTTGAGAACCAGTTTAATGCTTGCTACTGTTATAAAACACTTTCCCATAGGAAAGAAACATCAAAAGTGAGATCTCTTTAACATCTCCTAGTCAGAAATGAGTTTACTTTAAGATCGAATGGAGATTTGTGCTTGAGTCTCCTGCTTCTCAAACGTGTTTCCTGAGACAAAAACTCTAACACTCTCACATTTGTCTCCTTTAAAGTTTTTGACGAGACCTCATCATCATCACACACTGTGCTCAGATTTGTCTCCTTAGCTAGAGACTCTGGATCCTATCATCTATCACACTAACACACAATTATGATCCCAAACACTCATCATATGTATTTTTAAGGTGATTAATGCGATCTACACTACTATCTACACCAGGAGAGTAACAGTTATACTAAACATGTGACATGTATTATTAAACAGTCAGCATGTTGAAAGCAACACACGCAACACACTGGCAGGAATTTCATTCAGAACATAGTGACGTCTGCTTGATAATATAATATATAATGTACATTAAGATTTTGCAGCATTCTGCTTTAACCATGTAGAGCTATTTTGCAATATATAACATACCTGTATGTGTGACACATAGTTGCAAAAATAAACTGTCTGGTAAGCAGGAATACTCAAATAATCATATGTATGAAAATTGCAGTACTTTAAAGCCTTTATTGATATGTGACAATATAAGCCATCATATTTGGTTATCATGAGGATTTGTCTCAAGGCACCTGATCCATATAACAAGTGATGTGTTTTTTTCTCACACATGGATCTATTATTTGAACTACAATAACCAGGCAGTGACCCTGAATCCTTCAAAAGTGAAATGGCTTTATTGTAGTTCTACTGTACCTCGCCCCGATGGCTTATCTGATGCTCTCGTTTTCATATATCCAGTACAGGTCATCTCACAATACATCCAAAGCTATAATACATCTCAGTTATTATATTTATTTTCAATTAATTCTGTTGTTCTTAATTGTTATTTTTAATAGCTTACATACAAGTATGTTCAATTAAAAAAAAAATGTATTTGAGTTGTTTAAAAAAATTCATTTTGCATGTGCACATTGCAACACAGGCACACTCTGACTCCATGTCGCAGGTGGAGGTGTGAAGATTTCTGGAAGCTTTTTGTGAGACTTTTGTGGCAGAGATCCAAACTAAATATTTTCTAACATACACACACACACACACACACACGCACACACACACGTTCACAGCACTTCACGGGGTGCTGATGGGCCAAAGGGCTTCCCTACTCACTGTATGTGTATGTGTTTTCAGATAAATGCTAGAGATAATGGCAGGTCTTTTTCTGATCATCTTTTCCTAGATCTTATTAAAAGGTTAAATGGTTAAAAAGCATTTCCCCCTGAATGTTGATGAAGTCACTGGGGAGTAAAGAGAAGAGCATGTGTGCTTACAGTGTGTCTGACTTTGTTCATCCTACACACTTTTCTCTGCTGCTTTGATGGGGAGATGTTTGAGTGTGTGTGTGTGTGTGTAAAGGGGTGGTCAGGAACACTATGTCTGTTTCGTGTAAAGATCTGAGACGCAGAGAGGAGGGCATGTGTGCCGGTAGGGCAAACTCATTCAACATGGACTCTATTATCAGCTCAGCATAACGCTGCAGTTAATGCCTGTGCGAATATTTGTGTGTCTACAACAAACAAATTTCAGTTAACTATAGTCAAACCCAAACGTCTGGACGGATTTAAATAGGCCGTCGTCATAACAACAATAAAAATGAAAAATTCTGCAAAAGTATCTGCAAAAGTATAGAGGCAAAAATGTAAAATTAAACATTATACCAGGTATTGGTGATATTTTGATTATTGTTTTCTCTGGACCTGAATGGGAAGTTAAATGCCTTAAACTTTTGCTTTACCTTCGATTTTGTTCCCCTGCTGAAATGTTTGCTTTCTTAATGTCTTCAGTTAATCCTAATGAGGCTGATTTGGGTGGAGGTGTGTGTGTGTGTGTGTGTGTGTGTGTGTGTGTGTGAACAGAGATCTCTGAACTCTGTGTATATCTGTAGGATTAAAGCATCGCTATCATTCACAGACGTTAATGGAAACCAGCAGGTAAAACAAACAGATTTTCATTGATTATAAATGTACTTAAAATGTATATATCTATGATTAATTTCATTATTGGGTCTAGTCAATAAACTAATCAAAGCGTAGACTTTGTTCTAATACAAAATTCTAATACATAATTTCATTTGATTTTCTAATACATTATTTTATTGCATGCTGAAAATATAGTATTTAGATATAAATGTCACTAAATAAGTGTCTTATTTTTGTAATGATTCTTAATGCATGTTACATACATTCCTGACTGTGTAAACTGTTAAATCCCCATTTCACTTTACAAAGATATCTAGAATAACAGAATCAATTCTCCCTAGAGTTTAATGTTTCTGTCCCTGGTTTTTCTTTATCAATTTCTTTCAATTTTCAGTTCGAAAGAAAGAAAGAAATAAAGTGCAATGATATAAAACGATACAATTTCCATGTATATGTAGCAACTGTATCTGATGATGTAATCTGATCTTTATAAATGTAAACATTGTTAGTTATTGGAGCCAATTTATTTATTTATTCTTTTTCTATCTGTCTGAAAAGCAGTAACATTTCTCTGATTTCTCGTTCTTAGGTAAAAACTCCTTTCTACCCAAATGGTATGTCATGTAAGCAAACCCTCAAGCCACTGTCACTGTAAAGGGTTTATGTAATATAGATGAATCCTGAGAATTTGATCACTAATATAAACAGTTTAATAACACATGTGCCAAATTTAGCATGGTTCTCTTTTAGTTTAGATAGTCTCTGTCTGGTCATAGTATTAATCACCACGCCACCCCCTCTATGGTAAATGTTGTAAGGAGACAGACATATCTCCAGATGGCTGGTTTGAGGAAGCAGAGGGATTAGAGCTCTGTTGCCCCGTTACCCCACATGAAAAGGGCTGGGAGGGGTGTCATCTGCAGAACGTGCGGCACACGTGCAGATCAGCTTCTCTGTAGCACGTGTGTACACACGCACACATGCTCGAACCTTCAGACTCGGTTCAATCCAGGTGCCATGGCTTAATATGCTTTGCCTAATATTTCAGTTGTGGTGGGATGTGCTTAGAATAACAGCCACACACACACACAAGCAGAGGGAATGTACACTAGCTTTCTTTTAACTAAGTAACCACTAGAGAGAACCCAACCATTTTAAGGAAGATAACCCTGTTTACACTGTTTTAGAAGGGATGTGTTATTGGTTGAGAGAAGGAAATAGATTAAAAAATCAGTTTCACATATGTGACCCTGGACCACAAAACCAGTCATAAGGGTCAATTTTACGAAATTGAGATTTATATATCATCTGAAAGCTGAATAAATAAGCTTTCCATTGATGTATGGTTTGTTAGGATAGGACAATATTTGGCCGAGATACAACTATTTGAATATCTGGAATCTGAGGGTGAAAAAAAAATCAAAATATTGAGAAAATCGCCTTTAAAGTTGTCCAAATTAAGTTCTTAGCAATGCACATTACTAATCAAAAATTACGTTTTAATATATTTACAGTATGAAATTTACTAAATATTTTCATGGAACATGATCTTTACTTAATATCCTAATGATTTTTGGCATAAAAGACAAATCAATAATTTTGACCCATACAATGCATTTTTGGCTGTTGCTCCAAATATATCCCAGCGACTTAAGACTGGTTTTGTGCTCCAGGGTCACATATCAGTCTCTGGCTGCTGCGGAATAGCGGAAGATTGGATGTGGTTGTCAGCAACTTCTATGTTCGCAGCTTTAAGGATGTAAGCAATTACACTGCACAAATTTGTCATTCCTAATTTCAAATCGGAACATTTCTATTTATGCTGCAAGAAGTTTTTGCACTTCATATCTTCCCTTTTTCTTCCTCTGCGGTGTGGGGATGTTATGAGCTGTCTGTAAAACTAACGGCGCTGTTGACTTTCCTCTGCCCGCTATTGTTTAGCTGGTTTTCTTTCAGGCCACATTAAACCCTTTATATAGACAGTAAAAAGGTCCATTTGAATTTGACTTCAGAGTTGAGAGAGTCCTCCCTGCCCCCTGGCCTCAGCTTGTCCAGAGAAAGAGAAGGTGTCTGATCAAGCCCTGGAGGGTTCAGCCCTTTTATGGGCTTCAAGTCTCTTAAAGTGGATCTTATTGGGAATGGCTTTGGCCGAGACCAACTCTCTTCTCTAGGATCCAGCTAGTTGGCAGGTCCCCGTTTCAGCTCTTTTGTTTGAAGGTGAATTTCAGCATTTCGGTGCTGGTCTGTCCTGGATTTCTTATTGAGTGGGCTTCAGTGTAAACAGCTGTGGACCAGATTGGGGTGGGTGGTGGGCTGAGTGGGTTCTGGGCAGCCCTTGGGGCTACTACAATCTTCTGGGTAGTCTGCTGCCAGGAAATAGTAGGCTGTGACTGATGTGGTCAGCTCTTTGTCACCAGCTGAATTTTGGGTGGTTTTTTGAATTTTGAGTTTTTGTGTGTAATGAGTGTTTTTGAGTATGTCTGCTGAGGGACAGGCAAGAATCCTTCATTACTACTTCATATCCACCTTATGAAAGAGAAATGTTTACAAGAGAAGTTTCTCTGATTTTAAGACTGATCAACATGTAAGAACCCAGAAAACATGTGAGCGCTCTTAAGAATGAATAATGCACTGGAGAGGGTAAGTATTGTGGGAAAGAGTGTAAATTGGGAGGTAAAGAGACGTCAGTCAGCTCCCAGTAAACGGTCTTAGTCACTGAGTCACCGTCACAGGACGTCCTTCCTTCACAGGATGAGAGCGAGGAAGAGACATCAACATGTTCACTTTCCTCTTCAAACAAGACTTCTGGGGCTTTGGGCCAAAACAGTCTTGTTTTTGTGCATCTCAATAATTCAACTATTTTGGTCACTTTTTTCTTTCATGAGGGCCTGTGTTTTCAAAGTTTCATCATATGAATTAAAATGGTATTAAAATATAGTACAAAAATCATTCTTTTTGGATTTCTATATTTATAATTATGAATTTAAATGAAATTATATAATAAAAAAGAAAAAAAAAAAAAGAAAATGAGAGTGTAAATTGGGAGGTAAAGAGACGTCAGTCAGCTCCCAGTAAACGGTCTTAGTCACTGAGTCACCGTCACAGGACGTCCTTCCTTCACAGGATGAGAGCGAGGAAGAGACATCAACATGTTCACTTTCCTCTTCAAACAAGACTTCTGGGGCTTTGGGCCAAAACAGTCTTGTTTTTGTGCATCTCAATAATTCAACTATTTTGGTCACTTTTTTCTTTCATGAGGGCCTGTGTTTTCAAAGTTTCATCATATGAATTAAAATGGTATTAAAATATAGTACAAAAATCATTCTTTTTGGATTTCTATATTTATAATTATGAATTGAAATTAAATTATATAATATAATAAAAAAGAAAAAAAAGAAAAAGAAAAAAAGAAAATGCACACCGATTAGAACTGATTTTTGTACAAGGATTATTTAGAAAGTACATTTTAATAGAAGTTTTTTTTTTTTAATACAAGTATATTTTAATAGAAAAAGGCAAAAAATTAAATTTGAGATTAAATTAAGAGATTTAGGGTGATTAGTGCACACATTTTTTTTTTATTATTTGTTATTTTCTCTTGTTAATTATTTTCTCTTCAGTAATGTGTGTGTGTGTGTGTAGCAGTGGAGTAATTGTTTGATCATGTACTCTGGAGGCGGAGTCAGTGACACTAAGGTGGGAGGAGATAGTGGGCAGGGCCAAAGTGCCTTCAACAAGTCAGACAAATATGCTAAGGCATTCAGTCAATCTCAGGCACTTGCAGGAGAAGTCACTTACCATCTGGACTAGCAGTGGGACAAGACGGGAGAACTGAGCTGCACCTGTCCCATACACACACACACACTCAGGGGAAAGATCACACACAGCCTCTATGTGTGGCTGGGACCAGAGCGTCCTGGTAAGTAACATTTCTCTAAACTGTGTTTCTGTGTGTTCTGCGTTTATTTCTGGTAAAGCAGAGAATGCATTTTACAATGGAACTAATTGTTTCTATTATTTCATAAATTAAATATTTAGTGCTTATTTAGTGGTCATTAATTATATGTGGTGTCAATGTTTTTTGTGAGGTAGAAACACAGTTTTATTGGAGCTTCCTAGTTCTTTTTTTTTTTCATTTAAAATTATTGACTGTGATAATTTAGGCATTTCCATTTATTTTAGTTAATTTAAAACAATGCTTAGAAAATAATTTCTGTATTTAATTCTTAGAAAAAAATATTTATGTATTTAATAATAGTTTATAGCTGGAATAAATTTAAACTATACGTATTTTTTAAGGATTTC
The DNA here is from genome assembly GCF_001515605.1 of Sinocyclocheilus anshuiensis. Classification (NCBI taxonomy): domain Eukaryota; kingdom Metazoa; phylum Chordata; class Actinopteri; order Cypriniformes; family Cyprinidae; genus Sinocyclocheilus; species Sinocyclocheilus anshuiensis. The sequence goes on along the minus strand of NW_015544223.1, from coordinate 876,312 downwards.
ACTTAAAAGTATTGTTTCCCCTATCCAACATAAAATATAGTTTTATATTATGCATGTATATTTAGTATGCATACATCTGATTTCCACGTTTGTTAATGTGTTTTTTTTAGTTTCAATATGAGCTGTCCTACGCACACGATTCTTTCTACAAAAAAAAAAAAAAAAAAACTATTTTCTGATCTTCTTTAAACAAAAAAAAAAATGTTAATATAATAAACAATTTATATTCATCACAAATCAACTTTTTCACGAATCAATTACAGCTTTGTAAATTTCACATTACTGTTTGTTTTGGAACATAAAATTCTATTAATTCTGTAAACTTTAATAAGATTAACAACAGCCATTTGTAATTATAAGAACAAATAGTTTTAAATGAAGTTTTTAGTTTAATTGAAAATTTAGTTTTAAATAAAATTAAATTAATACACTTTTAAATTAATACACATTCCCAGAGAAGTAGTTTTAGTCCTGAACAGGTAACTACATATTTTACCTTTTGAATTTTGTTTGAAGATTGGTTGTATCACTTTGCGTCAAAGTTTTTCCTCTTTTGTTTCTATTTTTCACACATTCTCTGGGATGGATTGATGGTTGGATTCCAATTTTAGCTACATTCAGATGTAGACGGGACTTCCTTCCTCTGTTTTCCTCCATTTGTGACTATTTTTTCACTCAGAGAAGAAAACAGGGAGAGGGTAAGACGCACGTTGATAGACAGAAATGAAGAGTAGGACATGAGAAGAGAGACTGTGATCAGTTCCGACTTTATGAACGGGTCGGGACGGCTTTTGTCTTTTATTTACTTTAAGAGCACTTCAGCTTCTATGTGTAGAAAGAAACGTCTTTCTAGATTTGTGTAATGTTGTGTAAACAATTAAGCTCTAATTTAGTCAAAACTATTTTAATTCTAATTAATTCTATTTTTTGGTATAAATGAATATTTGCGCATCACAAAGAAACTAGATCATTTACGTAGTTTAACCTTTACGCATTACTTAGATAATATTTAGTTTTCTTGTTCTCACAGACTATCTGATAAGACGACACATTTAATTCTAATGCTTTTTCTTTTCTCAGGCTGCTTCTCATCACAGCTCGGCCATGTTGACTACTGAGGGAGCACCCTACGCCGTGGACAATGAGGAGCTCAAGATGGATGTAGAGGATGTAGACATGACAAAATGGACGGAGGAAGAGTTCGAGGAGAAATGCACGTACATCGTAAAAGATCACACCTGGGAGGGTCCTCTAGAGAACACAGAGCTCACCCGGGCCGAGGCGTCCTTACCCAGAAACCTGGCCTTCAAACACCCACCAGACTCTAAAGAGGTATGACATGATGCTCACACACCATCACACATGCAATGGCATTACGCATGATGAACTCATGGCCTCGAGGCTTCCTTTTTGAGATTCATCGGGTTACAACTGCAGTCCTGCATGCCATCTGCTAATAATTGCTGTCTGCTTGTATGAGTGTACTGACAGTAAATCTACAAACCCGCCTCAGAGTGTCACATTATCAAACTGCAAGAAGCGGGTTTAAGCAGAACTTCGGATGGTTGTGATTCTTGTTTAAACAGCATCTCCATAAAGCTGCACCTACTGATCATATAACTGGTCTTAATCTTCTTTATCAGCACTGTCAGGCCAGTTTTTTAACTTGTTTTGTTGACCTGTCTGTGTCTGTGTCTGTGTGCTTAATAATTTCTAGCTCACATTGTTACTCGGCTAACACAAACATCCATACATAGAGCACCACATGAGAAGCTCCTCATGCACCCGAGTGCCATCTATCAAACCTGTTTTATCTGCAGCAGACTGCCATGTCTGTGTCCACAAACACACTACTTTCCACCTTTCTAGCACTAATGATGGCAGAAGCTTTGAATAGGATTAAGGCTCTCTTATTTTGAAAGTGTTTATAGATCAATAGGAACAGGGCTATAGATTTTTTCATCAGTCGCTCTGTCTGTCTTATCTCTTCTTGTGAGGAAAAAAAGCGTGCCTCTTTTATGAGCACGTACTTATGAGGTGATAAAGAGTTAACCCTCTTTCTTCAAGAAACACCTGAGGTTCAAACAGGAAGAGAGTGAGTGAAGTCATGTGTTTCACAGACGAAGATTATGATGATGAGAGAGTATTGATGGGGAGAGCGTTTAATAAGTTGAAAAGTGCTTTTTGTAGAAGTTTGGGTGAGGAGATCTTCAGGTAGAAGAATATTTAGATCCAAACAAAATATTACATATTTTGGCTTTGATTTGAAAATTCCCATCTCTGTTTAATACATTTACTTATTTAAATCCATTTTGCAGAATCAATTTAAACTAGAAAATTGTGTCTGGTCCAAAATATATGAATATTTCTATCAAATAAATCACCTGTATGATTCGGTATTGTGAAGAGAGGTTAAGCTTTGGTGATCTCCTCAGAAGAAGTGTCTGTGTGGTTAATAAGAGGTGAAGCGGGACAAACGAATAGTCTCTCTCAGCCTTAGGACACTACCTTGATGACCTTTAGCTTCCTGTGGCCGTCAGGAGAGGTGACGGGTGAAGAGAGGCATGGCTCCATGTCTTTCAAGTGCGCACATCTGGCTGACTGTCAATTAATTACCCCTCTCACACACACACACTCTGTCTTGCTAATACTGTCAAGCTAATTTAATGATGCTTGCAAATAATTTTTCAGAAAACGATCAAATTGTGAACTGTACTGCAACCTACCTCTTTCATAACCACCTGTTTACCTACTTTTTTAACCAGGTTATTGGTGTAGTCAGCAGAGAATACATCCCCAAAGGCACACGGTTTGGCCCCCTTGTGGGAGAAAGTTACACTGCAGAAAATGTCCCCAAAGATGCGAACAGGAAGTACTTCTGGCGGGTGAGTTGTTTTGTTTCAGAATCTTTTAATAAAGTAGGAGCGGACAAGAACAAATATATTGGGTCACTTCCTGTTCCACTGACTGACTTCCTGTCTGACATCATGGGCTAGATGGCTATGTAGAAGCAGTGAGTTTATATTCTCAAAGTGACCAGAAACTGCTGAGTAAAGATCTGCTGTTTTGGGAACTGCATTGCTGCACTGGCTCTGAAAAACTGAGAGAGCACTGATACGTTCCATATAGTGTAATCTTTATTTGACTGTGCAGCTCTCTGAGCGTGTGGGACAGGAAGTGCTGAATGACTCTGCTGTTCTGGTGCTGTGAATATATCTTTCTTAAGAATATGTCAGCTTTACAGATCATCTGTGTCACTGCAGTTATTCAAAGTGTTTGACCAGTGAAAAAAGAAATCACATTAACTGCCACTACAATTCAAACGAAACGTTTCTCTCACACCTTTGTGACTCGCAGCTGTCGTCTACAGCTGTCGTCACGGAGAAAGTGCAAAGTCAACCCGCTCTGGTTTTGTGTTGACTTGTTTTCTGTCACTTCCATATTGTTGCCAAATCGAAGATCCCCAAGTGGAACAACTCTGGTCTTTACCTACTAGTCACAGCACTGATATCATTCTTTCCTGTGTTACTGTCAGTCCTTTACCATATGGTGCAGGGCAGGTGATTACATAGTCATTGGTTAGAGTTTCAAGCATAGAGAAAAAGTGCTAAAGGAAGTGTAGTGTCGATATTTCAGAGGGAAACCTTGTTTGTGACGTCTTGAAAGTGTTCCTGGAACTTGCATGCTTAGTATAAACAACATACTGAGACAGGCGTCCCCCTACCATACTTCAGACGAGACCTAAGAATGCATCAGAGAGCTGGATGGAGATACTCTGAGACTGTGAATATTAGTGTGGGGGTGTGTGCTGACTCACTGTGAGACTTTATAAGTGCGAACCCCACTCGTCTGTCTCAAAAACATGAGAACCACACTGGAGGACTATAGAATAGAACATTGTTATATAGACAAATATAGTAATTGTAATTCAAAAAAAAAATCTGGTCTTAAGTTTTCTTCATTATATTTTGTAGATATACTCAAATGGAGAGTTCCATCATTTTGTGGACGGACTGGACGAGGAGAAGAGTAACTGGATGCGTTATGTGAATCCAGCACATTCCCAGCAGGAACAGAACCTTGCTGCCTGCCAAAACGGCATGAACATCTATTTCTACACCGTGAAGGCCATTCCTGCAGACCAAGAGCTACTGGTGTGGTACTGCCCTGAGTTTGCCCGCCGTCTCAACTACCCTGCCTCTGGAGAGATTATGATGCAAAAACTCAGTAAGTTCACAAAAAATACATATATTTGATGCCTCACTACTTGCTATAGACCTGGACAGATACTTGTTATCTCAGTTTAAGTCAAGAAAAACATGCCTTTTCCACTATAGAGATAGACCCTGTCAGCATTGTGCAAACACACCAGCTTCTTACCTTTCATCTCTGTTAAGATCGGAATTCTTTGAACTACTCTGTTTCTTTGCTTTCTTCCTCTACAATGTTTTTGTTCAGACTAATTACAAAGAATAGGAGTGTAATGTTGCAGCCATTGGTGGTTGAGAATGTTCTTTAAACATGAAGGTTTGTTTTGCCCAACATACAAAACCAGCAATAAAAGTCTCTAAGCTAAAAAGACGAGACAGAGGGAAAGATTGATACAGAGGAGAGGGGGAGATTATAGGTAGGTGAACAGGCCAGTCAGTGTGACTCCTCTCCCCAGAGTCATGCGCATACCCTGGGGCCACTGGATGAAGCTGACCCCTTGAGCTCAACACACACACACATAGACAAGTCTGTAATTACACCTACTCACTCATGTCTGCTGCCTCTCTACCTGTAGCCTTAAGAAGGAATAATAGCCCATGCATCTCAAAGCAGAACCTAAAGAAAGCTGGTGTATGACTCAGTGTAATAGAATGGGCTGATCTGACTGACACAGCCTCCCACATGAAATTGATTTAGACACTGACTTTCTATTTCACTAGTCCTGTCTGGTGTATAATGACAGCAACACCAACATGGATCTTGAGTCCTTGCATTCCTTTGTCATCCTGCCTCAGGAGGTGTGGGAGGAACTTCTTCATTTGTTTGCCACTTTAAGAGTAAGGAGAGGCTAGTAAGAGTGTGCACGAGAGAGACAAAAAACTCCATTGACTAGTTGAACTTCCTGGCGGCAGGGCTGTGCTGACAGATTGATATCTCTGTGATCGCCGGCTGTTTGTTTTTGGCAAGCTCTCTAGGGAGGAACAGAACTCATACTATCTGTGGAAGAGAGGTGGGAGGGGAGAACTGATAACCTCTCGGTTTGTTTACACGTAGCTGCCGGGACAGAAGGATAGGGGAGTAGAGAGTACGGATCATCTTTTAAGGGATACTTATCATGCACACACTCATATTCACACTTGAATTCTACACAATTAAAGTTCAGTGAACAGGAAGCAGGAAGTTATTTAATTGTTTACATCCTTTTTAAGAAGATTAACAGTGAAGTATTTAAGATACATGGGAAAGCAATTTTCTAATTAGCTGCCCACCTTTCATCAAATGTGAGTGGGTGGAAGGGTCAGGGTGGTTTATAATGGGTCTGTTTAGCCTAAATTTGATAAATATATTACTCCATGTATGTTTTATTCATATTTCACTCCTCATCTGATTTTTAATGTGAATTTTGTGAAACCTTTTAAGTTTGAGACTGCAGAAATTTTGGAACTCATTTAAGATTAATCACTAAATAAAAATCCACCCATGGTCTCTGTGGACTCTATAAAAGGGAGAGATCTAGGCTTGTAGATCCCTATTAGCAGGACGCCATCAGTCCCCCCACACCCACTCAGTGAACCCCATTAGATAGTATCAGTGCATCCATCCCACCCTGACCGGGGCGGCTGTCAGGCCTCACATCCTGTCTGTAGACCCTAACATAGGATAATTTGTCAAACTGTCACACTAAGTGAACCACTGGGGTGCTTTGTTGAAATTTGGTTTAAGAAGAGCTGTATCCTCTGGGACAGTAGAACTGCTGTGTCCCTCAAAATAACAGTAACTGGAATTGGTCAGGAATTGTGATTGTGACAAGTAATGTCTCACAAACAGACCTGTATCCGTGAATGTGAATGAGTGAGAAAATTATTAACATTTTGTTTTTTTTGTGTGTAAACAGAGCAGAGCCTGATTGAAGCCACACAGCAAGCGACTGAAGTCAAGCACCCGGTGAAAAGAGAGCACAGCGTTTCAGAGATTTTAAAAGATGTACTGCAAGAACCCAGCAGACCACATCCCACCCGCTGCCCCAATAGCCCAGACCGACCTCTTTATCCGAGTGCTGTCTATCCGCTCTGCCCTTCCCTAAATGAAGACTTTCTAAAGACGACCACAGTATTTGGCCTCCCGAACCGCTCACACAGACAGTGTACAGTGACACCCAGCCCTTCAGCACACAGCAGTCCGAAGAGCAGTCCAGAAAGCAGTCCCACACCAGCATCCCTTGAGCCAAGAGACACCCTTCTCTCCTTCTCTCCAGCACTCTACAGTCGTGGCCTAAACCACTACCCAGGCTACTCATCAACAGGCTCCATGCCATTCTACCCTAACCCGCACTACTCACGCTACCTCGTGCCTCACTACCCTGTTAGTAGTTTGAGTGGGCCACCTACTTTGGGCGGTATATTTCCACACATGTACCCCTTTTATAGCAGCTTGGTACCCCCTCATGTTCCCTTCCCACATGGCATGCTTCCATCCGAGGGTAGTCGACAATTTCTGCTTCCACCTGACTCTCCGGTTCCCAGGGACATCCTGCTCCCAGCGGCCACCAGTGCCTTTTCTGCAGCCACTTCTCTGAAAGACAAACCAGTCTATGGTCATGGGCACCCTTACACTCCCGCTGGTGGGTCTCCAACAGCTGGCTCTGCAGCCTCTACAGGACGTGTTCCTACCAGGCCTACCTCAGCAATCCTGAGTACCAGCCGCTTGGAGGACAAGGCGATCAATCTCAGCAAGATGAAACAAGGTTCCACAGGCTACAAAACTCTAGATTACCCACTTAAGAAGCAGAATGGGAAGATCAAGTATGAGTGCAATGTCTGCACCAAGACTTTTGGTCAACTTTCTAATCTCAAGGTAAGCAAGAGAACTCTGTCTCCCTTTTAATGAAAAGCATATGTGTGCTACACATATACTCCTGGTAGTACCTAGCTTACCTGCCTTTATTTCCAGGTGCACCTGCGAGTCCATAGTGGTGAACGACCCTTTAAGTGTCAGACCTGCAATAAAGGTTTCACTCAGCTGGCCCACCTGCAGAAACACTATTTGGTCCACACAGGAGAGAAACCCCATGAGTGCCAGGTAAATGATAACAACAATTTCAGTTATAACCAGTCATTTCCTTCTCTGAGTACATTTGTAAGGTCTCTGCTCATATAAGAATGAGATCCTAAAACTCTGCTTTCACCTCACAGGTGTGTCACAAGCGTTTCAGCAGCACTAGCAACTTGAAGACCCATTTGCGACTGCACTCTGGTGAAAAGCCTTACCAGTGCAAGATCTGCCCAGCCAAGTTTACACAGTTTGTCCACCTCAAGCTGCACAAACGGCTGCACACACGAGAACGTCCACACCAATGCCCGCATTGCCACCACAACTACATCCACCTCAGCAGCCTGCGGCTCCACCTCAAAGGCTACTGCCTAGCAGGCTCTCCTTCTCCCAGCTGCAGCCTGGATGAACTCAACCACATCAACGAGGAAATTGAACGCTTTGACATCAGCGATAATGCGGACAGACTGGAAGAAATGGAGGGGTTCGACGTGGAGAGCATGGTAGAGAACCAGATCTTTGGCCTGCTCTGGCAGGAGATGGATTTTAAGGCGTCTTATCACAAAGGTAGCACTGGAGGAGACCTGCACCCCCCACCACCTGCATTATCTACATATCGTCTGAACGAGCATGGCAGTGAGGCCTCTGTCATCACGGTTCATTGCAGCAGCCCTATCCAGCTCCTACCTATCAAGGTTAAAAAGGAGACAGAGGAGGCCATGGAAACCTAGCCAACTAGAGGCTTGCTGACCGTTTGCCTGACTAGCTCTCTAGGCCAGGTTATGGACAGCCACAAATATACATAATTCTTCTCAAAGAATCAGGCTATGGCCTTTATGTTCAGGGACTTCAGTACTCAGGGCTAACAGACATTGATCAAGTTCATCAGTGGTCCAGTATGTCCTACACAAATTAAAAAGACAATCATATTCTTTTATTATTGTTATTAATATTATTTGCTCTTTTTTGTGTTTATTTTAGTTTGTTATGTAATCTATTTAATTTATTGTTGAACGCATCATCCTTCACAACCAATACATGGAAATGATGTTTACAATGACTGGTTAATTCATTGTAATTTACTGTTTTATATATTTTCTTTTACTATATTCTTTTGTGGATAGTAAATGTAAATAGTGTCCCAGTTGACTGTGATTTCGTGTGACTGCAAAGAGCTCACCACATTCAGGTTTATTTTTAATGTGGGCTGAAGTCAGAGGTAGACCTTTTTGTTGAAGGTATTTTTTTTCTACTATAGGAGAGGTCAGAGATTACATATCTATGTGTACGTGTTTTACATAACATTTATTCTCTTAATAAATGTTAGTTCTACACAATATAATGAATACAAAAAGGGCATATTGTATATTACCAACAACTGTTACCTCAACTGTCAGAGTGAGAGTGTGTGTGTGTGTGTGTGTGTGTGTGTGTGTGTGTGTGTATGGTGTGTGCTTGAATTGAGAGACGTCAAAGGCATATGTGATGTTTGTTTCGCTACTTGAAGAGGAAATCAAATGTCCCAATGTGCAGGTCTACATGTGGTCCAAAGAATAGCAGTCTGTCTAGCTGTCACACACAGGCTGTGAGACTGACAGACTCTGCATTTTCTTACTTATGTGTGGCACATTACTGAAACCAAAATGATAAAGAAATGAGAATGTGGAAATGATAACCAAAGTGAACTCTTTCGTTTATTTTCAGAGATGTGTGCAAATGCAGTGTGAGCTGCTGCAACTGTCTGCTCTGCAGGTCTGTGATGTTGTTTATGGACAATCCACATCACTCTGGCCTTTGTATGCACTGGTTCTTTTTTTCTTTTGTCTTATGTTTGTACTTTTTTCTTTGTTTTTAATATGATTTTGTCCAACGGTATTAGTAGGACAGTTTATCAGCAACATGTGCTGTGAGGTAGTAGTATCTCATACACTTTCTGTCCTAAAGTATGACCAAAGTCTACACCTCATCTTCAGCTTTAAATTAAAAAAAGAAAAAAAAAGACTCTTTGTTTACGTTCTGGTTTATGTAGCTATTTAAGTACAGCTTTGACAAAATGTAAATTATAATATAAATCTTCACTGATCGAATGCATTTTTGTCACTTGTGTGTTTTTTCATTATACATGTAAAACAGCGCTAAAGGCACATTCTCCTCTAAACCACTATATGGCACAAAAACTCACCGCAGTACTTTCTAAAACATCTGAGATTCATAATTCATGTGACAATTTGGTGGATTCTTGATGCGATTGCAGGAAGCAGCATAGAGATCATTCTGTGCTAATTTGATTTTAAATGTTATAAATTTATGTAGCAAACTGACACAATTACATAATATATTTTGAGGCAAAGGTCAAAGGTTAAAGGTAATTTAACCAACAGTTTTAATAACTGAAGAATATGTAAAAGTATGGTATTTGGGGTAAAACACTAGATATAGCAACGCTAGATATAGTGCGATAAAGTGTAAAAAGGATATTTGGCAGTCTATCAACCTTTAAAGAGTTTTTTTGTCATTATGACAATTATTTCCAGTAAACGTTAATTTATATAAGAACTAGCAAAATAAAATGTGTAAAATGTATTTGAAATTAGGTGCAATAGAAAACAGCCACAAATAAATTCAATTTAGAAAATATGGAATGGTTCTGATTCTTAGGTACTTCAAAATACAACAAACTATCCTCGACGGTGCTTTAAAGACTCTGGGGTCTGCGGGCAGCTCCGGGGTAAAAGTTAGTAACACAGCAACCCCACGATTACAAGATGCTTCGTTTGCACTTCTGATGAATAGATCCATGACTAGGCAGACAAAAGAAGCAGTCACCAAATCCAAAGTGTAAAATTCCACACCACACAAATCATGACACACTTAGTAATACCGCCACAACAGGCCTATAAATATATCACACGATACACATACACACTACGTTGCTACAATAATGAAAAGCATATGAAGAGATCAAAATCTATTATCAGTGTAAATGATTGTGTGTCTAACTGTATGACCATGCAGGTTAAAACAAGAATCCATTTCAAAATATTTTCTATTAAATTAAAATCAGTCAGAGCGGCATTTAGCCTACTGATACAAACTTTGCTTTGAATGATCACTTCAAAAGAAATCCAGAGCGTAATACAAGTGTAAAGAATTGAATCTTGGCTGTGAAACCTGACTGTCAGAATGGGATGTTTACAATGTGTTTTCATTGTTAAGCAGATGTGGTAATACAATGCTTATGCAGTTCTGGCTCATGCGTGTCCTCTTCCTAATCCAGTTCTGAGAACGCTGACTGTATCAAATGGAATCCCTTTCAGCTCTACCCAAATTGTACATTTATAGGCCCCATGTGAGCATGTGGATTATATGATAATTGGCTTTCTTCATTTCCCGCTGTAAGATGATGTCAGAATCACTGAAGCTAAAAGGGGAAACACACAGTTACAGAAACAAGCTTGTTTTCAGAACATCAGCAAAAGTGAATTAACAGAACAGCAAGTCAGAATCTACTGACGAGGTCATACTGTTTAAACCTATGAGTATCAACATAAAAAGTCAGCATACGCTTATTGGAAAAAAATGAGCCTCTACCTGCATTTTTGGAAAAACATAAAAAACAACATAAAAAATGTTTTCTTTTACATAAAAAATTACTGCAGTTTCCAGCTTAAATAAACACTAATGGCAGTAAACACTTTCATTTTTTTAAAACACAAATTATGACTACAGGGGAAGAATACTGATTAATAGGTTTAATGTATTGTCTTCATTTATGCCCCCAATTTTATTTTATTTTTTTTAAGCAGCCCAGCAAAGAATGAATGCCCTGTGTTATGAACAGTGACATGTAAAACTAGTCTTGCATATTTGGTTCACCCCAAAATGGGCCACTAGTAGTCAAGTCAAGTCATGTTAAATCACCTTTATTTATATAGGACTTTTAACAATACAAATTGTGTCAAAGCAGCTTTACACTATCAAAATAGGAAAATAGTGTGTGTCAATGCAAAAGGACAATAGTAAACACTCAATTTTTCAGTTAAAGGCAGTTCATCATTGAATTCAGTGATGTCATCATCCAGCTCAGTTCAGTTTAAATAGTATCTGTGCAATCAAGTCGACGATATCGCTGGAAATTAAGTGTCCCCAACTAAGCAAGCCAGAGGAGAACCAAAACTCCATCGGTGACAGAATGGAGAAAAAAACCTTGGGAGAAACCAGGCTCAGTCGAGGGGTCAGTTCTCCTCCGACCAGATGAACCAGCAGGTTGATCCATGCTGCAGCAAAGTTAGATTGTGCAGAGGACTCATCTGGTTCCGTGGTCTTGTCCCGATGGCCGTCTAGGAGACAAGGTCTTCACTGGGTATTTGCACACTGTCACTTAACTTCTGCTGCTTGAATTCATGAAGTAAGGATCACTATTAAATTAATATTAGCCACAGAAGAGGGGCAGCTTTTGCAATAAATAATTCAAAATAAATAAACTGCAGCAATTAACATTTTGGCAGAACCTCTAATAAATTACATGCTGTTTTGTTTAGTTGTCTGTTCAGAATCTTGGGAGAATAATGATCTCTATTTGAAAAAAATATAAAATAAAATAAGTGATTCTCAATTCATCCAGAATCGTACAGCTCTGCTCCTGTGTGTGACTGACTGATTCTCCCTTGACATACAGTGATGGGCAAATGGTACTTTCGAGGCCTGACACAGGGGTGTAGCCATCATTTCAGAAGTGATGGGGACAGAAATGTCAAATAATACTTAATACATAATACTTTTTTTGGGTCTAATTTTGACAGGTTTTATTAATATTATTATCATCATCATCATATCTCTTACTTTTAATTGACTGAGAAATCAAATACACTGCTGGAAAATAACCAATCATTTGTATTCTATAACATTTTTCCTATATTTTCCTAATGACAATTTTATGATTTATGTACTACAAACACTTTTCCCATTTTTATCACAGAATAAGGCAGAAGAATTATTTTCTATAGCCAACTGTAATAAATGCTGTCAATTAGCACTGCATTATTCAGATGCTTTTTATTATCTAGAGATGAATTGAAAAACACATGAACCATATTGTGTCGCAATCGTGTGTTTACCGTCTTCACATTTCATCAGTAAAAACGTGTCTTTTTATTAGGCCTAGCTAAAGCTGCGATTGCTTTGGCTACAGTGATAGCGGGATGCCTTTATTCATATTAGGGATTTCTTGGAACGTCATAAGTTATTACTTCTACAAGTACGTTTTGGACTTTCTGCCAACCGATTAAGAAGTGAGTATACGCAGTAAACCCTGCGCTACACCACTGCTTATTTTCAAACACAATTGAATATTAGACTTGTTAATTTTCAAACTGCCGTGGAACATACAACTAATGTAATAAAACACTGAACTGAACATGCTTTTAGTGCCACTCACTGGACAGTTCACTTTGAATGTGTCACAAAACCTGCAGAAGCAAGGTTTAAAAAAGTCTTTATACTAAGAAGTTTCATTGATGTTTTCAAATGGATTTTGCTGTTGTCACTGTGGTTTTAGTGACAGTTGGAATACAAAAACATCATTAATAAATGGATAAAAACATGTCAGCTAAATGTTAAGAAAAGTCTTTTGTAAAACAAATTACCATCTTTGTCTTAGGCCTGCGGTATCAAAGGAAGAACAACTATGTACAAAAAAATTCATGTTAAAAAAAGAAAAGAATGATGTTGTGGTATGGGGTAGGGATCATCATTGTCCCCTAAATGATCACAGCACCTTGGGGTCCCTCAGCACCTGTCCATTAGGAGCCGAGGTTAATGACAGGTTGGCTCTATGTGAGCTGGAGGGTGAAGGGGGTCTGAAGAAAATTAGAGGGCAGCTCATGTTAGAGAAGAGAGAGTTTTGTTGTTTGTTCCTCAGTGATCACCCCCTCCCTCCACTCAGCAGCTCAGTTCCAGGTGTACTTTGGGTACGAGAAGGCCGTTCTGATCGGACAGAGGGGAAAGTTGTCTTCTGACACCTCATATAACTTAACAGGGCCTGGCTGAGTTATTGCTTTTGAGTTTTACTTTTATATCCCAATCAACAAGAGTAGGGGAGTGGACGACACAAGAGTAATGTGGATAAAGTCTGTAAAACTGGATGAAAAACACATATGAGAGAGCTGAAGGAGACATGAACCCTGTCCGCTTCCTCATTAAATTAACTTCAAAGCGGGTTCACTGCCTAAAACGGTCAAGTCTTCACCTACTTCCCATGGAGGAAACCAAGAAATGAAGGAAATGAAGAAATTAGTAAAAAAAAAAAAGCAGTACACTTTTTACTGCTCTTACGACATGCATCAGAACAAATGTCTGAAGGAGAGATGACAGAGGAAGACGCAGAGGAGGAGAGTGGCTCCTCTGATCTTTTAAGTGACGGGTTTACTGGAATCAGCGAGTGGGTCTAGGATAGCTCTTTATTTAATGAACACATGAAGAGTGCTCGGCTTCACTTTGATGTCCACTCCGCCGCCACACAGGAGAGACCGCCTCCCAACCCTTCTTCCTGCGTGCCTGAGAAAACTAATGGCACTCGCCCCTGCCCCCCAGCTGAAGACCACGACACTGAATGAGACTGAACTCTAGGCCAAAAAATAAAATAAAATAAAACTGACTTTAAACGTCAAATAAAACTTCTTTACAGTTGTGAACAACAGAGAATTATGAATTCAGAGCTATTGTTTTGCAACCTTCAGATCTTGAGTATTATTTTCATACATCTTGATAATCTACAAAATGTCAAATTTTGCCATTAATATCACAAAGAATCTGGAATGAAAAGAATCAAACCTCTGATTATGCGTAGATCAGCATGTAGATTTTCTAAATGCAAAGAAAACCTACGACATTTGCCAAAATGTGAAGTATAAAAGTATCCCACAATGCAAGGCACTCGGCCAAACTGTCTATTTTCACTGTGACTAATGAACCGAATGTATGTGGCCACACATGACAGGTGTGGGGAAAAAAAACAAGATATTATGGCCATGAATTAAGAATTTATTACCAATGACTTAATTTGCTAGTTTTAGTTGTACTAGTTTGTTCACTCATTAGATTGTGGACACAATTTAATTACATAAAAATGAGAGGAAAAGTGCATGGCCAAAATTTAACTAAAATAATGGAACAAATTAGTAACACAAGTTAATAAATCGTTCGAACAAATTTGTAATGTGTTGTCATAATACCTTTCATGAAATTAAAATGCTATGAGTTAACGCTTTTTAGCTACAACAGACCTCTCTGATTTTTTTTTTTCAGTATCTCCTTTTAGCGATAAAACAGCAGCAGCAATGGATCTTTTCGTCTGTACTGCAAAGTACATCCAAGTGAAACGGATAATCAAAAAAACCTGGATAGAGGCAGATCTGAATTTGGGTTTGTTGTCGATTGTAGGAAAGGGGTGGATTTAAAGGTGTAGTAGGAGATCTTGGAATTTCAACCAGCATAACAAAAAAATGTTCTGAAGACAATCACCTATTACACCTTTAAGCAGACTAAATGATTAGAGAAGTCTGTCCTTTTTACTAGAAGATTATCACATTTCAATAAAAAATTATGAGGTCAAAGAAAGAAAGAAAGAGAAAGAAGGAAAGAAAGCTAAATTGTTTACAATAAGATCAATAATACACATTTTATAGAATGCATAGGGTGAATTTTCATTTCATTCAGAAAAAATGAAAGGACAGCCAACACTGCATAGCTATAAAATATTGTTTTAATTAAATGCATTTTGAATGAATCTAGCAAAGACAGTTTAGCAATCACCGCAATTAAAATAACACAAGAAAATGCACATTTGAACCATGTTATTATCATTTTAACCGTGTTATTAGTAGTGAGGAGTTGCAGCATCTTTATTTCTGTAATTATTCAGAATCATACAAGGAATGATCTAAACATCTTAAAGTTTGTACACAAACAGCACTGTCTCAAGAACAGTCTGCCGAGAAGTCGCCTGGTGGTGGCGTAAGCTCTGCGGTTTTGCCCGCTGTCTCGGTCTGGGGTAAAACACTCACCGATTCCTCTAAACGAATAATCACTCTCAGCTGTGTGTCGTCTGCAGCACTGATCTACAGTCCCCACATCCCCCTAAACACAGACAGCCGGTCTGCCTACAGGTTGTAAATAAATGAGGGGAAAAAATACTGTAAGATTCATTTGTTGGAAACAGTGTGATATGATAATGTATTTGTATGGCCTCTGACTTACTTTTTACACGATACATACCCATTTCAAAGATCAAATATTTGCTCTAAACGAATAAAAACCTTTTTCCAAACACACCCCCCCTTGAAGAAAGTAAACCATATCTTTAACAGTGTCCGGGAAAGAGAGCTTCAGTTGTGCTATATCCCACCAAAATATGTCTGGGACTGTGACTAATCAGCTCGCGGCATCATCACCTCCACTGAGCTGTGACCCCCTACACAGCTGCCAAAACCAGAAACTGACACATTTAATCCAGTGAATGAAGTCACCGATATTTGTCCCTCAAATCCCAAAGTCATCGTTTTTCCTGCTTTAGTTTTTATGCAAAAATTCCATCTTCATTTTACACCCCATGGCAGTCGTGTAGTACGTATAGCAGTTTAGTGGCCTTATTAAACACCAATCAGGATTCCTCCTAATAATTACCAGATCTGAGAGTCTAAGCGTACGATACTCACAAATTAGAGAGTGGGAACGGGAGTGTCAAAGAGTTAATGTGGGAGTACAATCACATCAAGCTTGTGCAAATGTATGAATGTAAGAATTTTAAAGGCAGCAAGAACACGGGACCCATCTGACAGCTCTAAATAAACCAAGTAGTTTTGAGAGCGTCTCCTTCATGTGAAGTGCACAGGATAATGACCATCGCTCGATAAGGCCACTGCAGGGATGAGAATGAGAAAACGGGAAGAAACTGTGTGCCATCAGAACGTTTCTGCAAATCTTTTATCCCTAATTCTCCATCACCAGACGACTGGATCCTCTGGAATCAGTCACTTGGTACTGGGATGATGCTGATGTGGAGAAAGTTGTCTGGGTGGCTCAAGTGTTCACTCAACCACTGGATGGGTGTTTCCAGCAGTGGTTCAATGCCGTGAATCACAACTTGGAATCTCTTTGGCTCGTCTGGAATAAGTGTGAAATAGAGAAAAGGACACAATTATACATCAAGGGAAGTACTATTCAAGCCAAGCTTCTATGTTTTATGATACGTGATAAAAACTTGAATATACAAGAGTTGCACAGTGCTGCTTCGATTTTTTTTTTTTTTCATTGTTTTTCTATATGTATAGATGTTTAATTAAAATAGCAGGTTCCCTCTTACGTCATACTCCTGGGTTCCACCAGGGTAATAAGGCACTTTTATTTTCTTGACAAACTAAAAGACATAGAATAAAATTCGTATGTATATGGAATGAAAGATATACTGTAGATTACACTGCATCTTAGCTTGCTCATTTTGCTCAAGCGCAAGGTCTATTTAGGTCTGCATGCCATACAACATGCTTCTAACCACAGATCGAGAGCTTTTGTTCCAACCACACAACTTTGCAATGCTGTTTGTGAATGTTTGTTGGAACTATGGTTTCAGGAAAAATAGAATCGCTGAACTATGTTGGTAATGACAAAACTTATGTTTTTGGAAATGCACCCTGATTATGAGAAGCTTCATATAAGGACACATATAAGCTCACTTGGTTCTACAAAATGTACTCTGTTCTGCAAAATGTAAATGCTTGCATTGTATAGAATTATAGAATTATAATATAATTTATTTCTGGAATAAATCTTTGTTAACATTGGTATTCAAGAAAAATGTTAAAATGCTGCTCCCAGTTACCCATAATTTGTAATAACCCCTAGAATATAAACATACTTTTTACATTTTGATGGGAGAATTGTGGCCAAGAAATGGTCAAAGACCCGGAAAAACCCTGGTATGTGTAACATTTATTAGTTGTTGCCACTAATTACATGATTGGATACTCCAGGAATGCTACAAAGCCATGCAAGCATGACATTTATTAATTAAATATATTATGTATTATATTTCACTACCTGCACAGCAAACATTACAACTAAACCTATATTACAACTGGCATTTATATTTTGGTATGATCCTGGTTTTGAACTGGTATGTTTGGAATTCCTAGTTCTTAAGATGTTACAATATTTGAAAGATATTAATATTTTAAAGATTGTCTCATCTGAATCAGGAGAGAAATATGCACGGATCAAGCACCGTTTCCAATCGAAAACAGATCTAAACAAATATGTCAGTGGATTTTGACTTTTTCTCCAGAGGAAGCATTATTATGGATTATGGACTCAAATTTTAGCCAGGATTATTTGTGGATTATTATGTTTTTATCAGCTCTTTGAACTCTCATTCTGACGGCACCCATTCACTGGAGAGAATCCAATGGTGAGCAAGTGATGTAATGCTAAACTTCCCCAAAACTGTTAAAATGAAGAAACAAACTCATCTACATCTTGGATGGTCTGAGAGTAAGTAAATGTTTAGCAAATTTTCATATTTTGGTGAACTATTCCTTTTAGACCACGAGAAACATAAATTCTGAACTTTTGACTGGTAATGTCATTTTAAGAATAATTTTCAGAATATTCAGAAATATAGGTATTTTTTGACATTTTACAACTGTTATTCCATGAAATGTGGAAACTACATAACCAGATATTGTGAGATGTTCTATTGTCAGAGGAACCACAGCATGATAATTACTGCTGTTCTCCACTACTTTATCATCTCCTGCACAGAACAAATTAACCAAGTTCATGCTGCGTAGCTAGTTACATACGACTGGAAAATTGAAGGAAACGCTAGAGGCAGTAACATTACCCTGTTGACCCATGGAGGTTAAATGGCTAATGCAGTTGGAGGGAAGGAGTTTCAGTTTGACAGCAAGTGATGGTTCAGGCATCAGCATGTGCGCTGGATGACCTTCTCACACTGCTGAACTGAATTGTGACCTACTGGATCATTTGCATATTAGCACATACAGAAAGTAATTGCTGTTTGGCCCTTGAAAACTTTCAGAAAAACAACACAGAATCTCACTGCATGTATCTCCCTATGAAGAATCCTAAAGTTTCACTGTAGGACACAAAAAGCGCAAGTAAACACTCTCTCTCAAACTCACACAAAAGCAATTCATCATGTCTACTCAACTTACTCCATTTATCATGAGTCTGATGAGTTTAGCTCAGGGCTGGAGAGGTCGGGGACACAGATAACGTGGGTGCAGGAAGGAACTTCTCATAATAATGCATTCTTTTGTTTATTAAATGAGTGGTCAAAAAGGCATGGCCTCAGCTTTCCCTCTGCCCGCTGTCAGCTCAATTATCTTTAAGTAGATTCATGCATCATTTGCGCTTTCATTAGGCATAGCTGTCAATAAGGTCAAAAATACAAGTATTTTTCTATTTCTGCATGAAAAAAGTAAATCTCTCCACCTTTCAACTAAGGAAAGGGTTTGGAGAAGATACTTAAACCTTACTGGATACCCTGTTTTTTTTTTTTTTTGTGACTTACATATTAAAAAAAAAATAAAAATAATAATAATAATAATCATCATATTATACATTTTTAATAGCAAATCCAATCTGGCCACTATCGGATATCTATCTATGCATTTATTTATTTATTTCATTACATATTTTTCTTTCTGATATTACCTACTGACATTTTGCATTTTGTATGTAATTTGTGATATATCAAAATATCTTGTTCACACTTTTCACTGGAGGAAAAGTTATTATGAATTATTTTAGCCAAAACTGAAGGTTTAAAGTTAAAATGTCTTGACGGATTTCTTTCTTCTAAACACACAGCTTTCCACTTCACAAGACGTTAAATAATGGACTGGAATCATTACTTGGGGATTATTGTGATATATATATATATATATATATATATATCTCACTATACCAATCATCATATTATATATTTCTAATAGCAAATCACATCTGTCCACTATAGGACCATCTATATGTCCCGTGTTGCTATTAGTTTTTTTTTTTTTTTGCTGCTGAATATTTTTCATTCCGACATTACCTATAGATTTTTTGCATTTTGTATTTTGGTATTTGTATAAATATGTTGCTGTTGTCCGTTTAAGATTAGTGGTGGTAATTAATAATAGCGCTGAACGATTTTGGAAAATAATCTAATAGCGATTTTTTTTTTTACCAATATTGCGATTGCGATTTAATATGCAATTATTTTTTAAAGCTCTTTGTGTTCTGTATTATTCAACACAGACAAGCTATACATCATTGTATAGTATGACCAACACAATATTAGATAGATTAAACATAAATGTTATTTTCTGTAGGCCAGCCTATATGTTACGATGAAATTAGGTGATGCATGAATTGATATGAATGACATTTTTATTACAACTACAATCACAGTAGTATATTGAATGATTTGTTGAACTTCCAACCTTGTAAGCATGTAATAATTATGACAACATAAAGCAAATAACAAATAAGCACAAATAAGCCTGGTGTAAACATTAATATGAAAGTCAGTAACAAATCACACAAACTAAAGTAGATTGCAAAAATATAACAAATCTGTTGCTTTACCACACTACTTTAGGTAATTAAAAGTCACTGTAATAAACATGTAAACATGTGGACTGCACTTTTTAAACACTGTCTGTTAATTTTAGACAGAATTTAAAGCTGCAGTCCGTAAATTTTGCCTCTTTGTCGCCATCTCTGTTTGAAAACCTGGAATTGCAGCTGTGTGCGGAATTATCTAGCTTGCGTGGGTTGTGAGTCGGCTCGGCTCCAGCACGGATGAATCTAATGTTTTGAGGAGTATGTATTGAACATGATTAAACAGAATGTAAATTGCAAAAACATACAGGCGCCAGGCCTATATGTTACGATGAAATTAGGTGATGCATGAATTGATATGAATGACATTTTTATTTAAGAACTACAATCACAGTAGTATATTGACTGATTTGTTGAACTTCCAGCCTTGTAAGCATGTAGGCTAATAATTATTATGACAACATAAAGCACTGACAAATAAGCCTGGTGTAAACATTAATATGAAAGTCAGTTACAACAAATCACACAAACTAAATTAGATTGCAGAAATATAAAAACAAATCTGTTGCTTTACCACACTCAGTATTTAGGTAATTCAAAGTCACTGTAATAAACATATAGGCTTATGTAAACATGTGGGTTGCACTTTTTAAACACTGTCTGTTAACTTTGGACAGACTTTAAATAAATATATATATATATATATATTACCTTATTATATATATTATCTTAAGTCTTCAGTAATAAAATGCACCGTAACACTGTTACTGCTTGAGTAATTTCAATGTGCCATTTTGAAGTACGTTCATTATATACGCTTTCAAACATTTCTGCGTGTAGCATGCCAGGGTTGCCAGGTTTTCACAACAAAACCCGCTCAATTGCTACTCAAAACTAGCCCAATCGTGTTTCGAGGGGGGTCCACCGGTAAAAATCGCGTTCCAGAGGCTAAAATACAAGTTTTTTTGGAGGAGTTCCCCAAACCGCGGACTTGGCAACACTGTAGCGTGCCAACTTGATGCTTCCTCTGAAGACTGCTTAGATGTGTTCGACTTGAAGCAGCGCTGTGTCATCAAAGTACCGTGAGAGCTATAAGAGAGCGCGGACGTCTCCTTATGCTTTCCCTCGCCATACTTTGATGTCATACACCGATCGATCTTCAAGTCGAACACACCTCTTTACTCTCGCGTGTCACGTGACTGAGTGTAATCGCAGCCTCTGCGATTGAAAAATCGCGTTTTTTCAAATCGCGATATCGCAAATGCAATTAACCGTTCGGATTTGGGCATCCACCATGACATTCGCTGTGAAGTGGTTGAAGTTCCGATATCACTTGAATATCACACTCCTCTCAGCCAATCAGATTCGAGAACCAGAAAGAACTGTTGTATAAAAATATATATTATATGTAAATCTTAAATATATACATGTATGTGCGTGTGTTTTTATATACATATACACAATATATTATGTAAACACAAACTTTTATTTTGGATGCGATTAATCGATTTGACAGCCCTAGAAAACATTAATTATTAGGGGTGGAACGGTTCGCGGAAAAAAATCGAACCC
>NW_015544223.1:845408-848943 GCF_001515605.1 Sinocyclocheilus anshuiensis | reverse complement strand
TATATATATATATATATATATATATTACCTTATTATATATATTATCTTAAGTCTTCAGTAATAAAATGCACCGTAACACTGTTACTGCTTGAGTAATTTCAATGTGCCATTTTGAAGTACGTTCATTATATACGCTTTCAAACATTTCTGCGTGTAGCATGCCAGGGTTGCCAGGTTTTCACAACAAAACCCGCCCAATTGCTACTCAAAACTAGCCCAATCGCGTTTCGAGGGGGGTCCATCAGTAAAAATCGCGTTCCAGGGGGTAAAATACACGTTTTTTGGAGGGGTTCCCCAAACCGTGGACTTGGCAACACTGTAGCGTGCCAACTTGATGCTTCCTCTGAAGACTGCTTAGATGTGTTCGACTTGAAGCAGCGCTGTGTCATCAAAGTACCGTGAGAGCTATAAGAGAGCGCGGACGTCTCCTTATGCTTTCCCTCGCCATACTTTGATGTCATACACCGATCGATCTTCAAGTCGAACACACCTCTTTACTCTCGCGTGTCACGTGACTGAGTGTAATCGCAGCCTCTGCGATTGAAAAATCGCGTTTTTTCAAATCGCGATATCGCAAATGCAATTAACCGTTCAGCCCTAATTAATAATAATAATAATCATATAATACATTTTTTTATTTAGTTTAGTTGTTGTCATTTTTATTATTATTGTTACATGACACAAAAAGTTCCATGAACCACGTTAGTGAATAACAGCCCATTTAATAAAATAAACTTAACGAGAAACAAATGAGCAAACGTTTTGGCAGGTGTTCATTGTACGTGTTCTTTGGTGACATTTGTAGATGTTAATTAGTTTTCTGGGTAAGTCAGCCTGGTCTTTTGCTCAACAGGATAAAATTGAAACCCGTGCCTCACATAAATACCAAGAAGATTGAAGCAGCAAACACACTGGGGTGGAGTTCTAGTAAGCTCATATGACTAAACATGATGACCATTTCAAACACTTCCATGAACAAAACATCCACGTGATAACGGAACTGACTTGAAGCCAGTTTAAGCTGCAGGGCTATTGGAATTCTTCAAAAAAAATCATGATAGAGTTTGAAGATATCTAAAAACCTTTATATGATATCTAAAAACCTGAACACAGCTCTGACCTTGATTTTTTAATTGTTAACGGTCCACCTGGACAAAAACACCTCAAAGAGAGGACTAAACAATCAGCTGACCCTGATTTTGAAGTCACACAGTAATAGTGTAAGCAGAAGAAGTAGCTCATTCCTTGAAGTCCTCTGTGTGTGTGTCTGCCCCCGTGGAGTTTGTAGGGGTGTAAGGTGGGTGCGTCCCCAGTGTAACTCTCAGAATGACTCTCAGAAAGAGGGGAATTCAAACAACACAAACTCATATAGTAAATGAACACAACTTGCTTTCTTCCGGCAGTTATAACGAACGCGTCCACAGAAAAGCCCTAGCATGGGTCGGCTCTTGACCTCTGCCACCTTGGAGTATTTCACTCAACCAAGACCAACGTCTTTCAAAGCTGGTAGTGAAAATGCAAAAACGTATATTTCATCAATCCTCGTATTATCTTCTTTGCTGATAAACTATTTATATCCGTTGTCATGACCTTGCCGTTGCTAGTGCCATACTTTACTGTTTGAACTAGAGGGTTGCACTTGGTGCCTATGCAAGATTATGCATGGCTCAACTGCCCAAATTCATCCCATTTAACAATCTTTTTTTCACCTTTGGCTTCTAGCACGTTAGAGACTTTCTAATGGACATAAAAATAACAGTTGGAGGAAGGCAGGAGAAAGCATTTTAGTACAGGGAGCTGCTTGGAAAAAGTTACCACCAGCACTAATATTCATTTTTAAATATGTGGCTGTAATCCTTTAAAACTGCTGGAAAAATAAAAAAAAAAAACTTTTAAAGGGATAGTCCACCAAAAAAAAAAAAAAAGGATTTTTGAAGTAATTTTGTTAGATTCTATTTTATTTATTTGTTTATTTTTTTCATTGACAAAGCATTCCATGTTCACAGCTATTCATACTCTTTCTCAAAAAAAAAAAAACAGTGTAAAAGTCTTTTGTTTTTTTTTTCAGCATAGCAGTTATTTTGGAACATTTCCACTAGGATTTTGGACCGCTCCTCTGCAAAGATTTCCAGGTCCTTGATGTTGAAAGGGTTCCTTTACATCAGTCTGGTCTTCAGTTCTCTTCACAAATTCTCAATTGGATTAAGGATTGGACTCTGGCTTGGACCACTTTTGATGTGTGTTGTGGGTCGTGAGATAACAATAAGTGATGGAATGGTTCGCGGAAAAAAATCGAACCGTACAGTTCTCCACACAGGGTTCGGCACATGCTGGGACCGCGGTTTACCGTTAATCTGACAACACATCTGTAATATGGTTTGCTATAAATAACACGTAAAACAAACAGGGTTCAGCTAATATATGTTTCTGTTGATGAATGCGCATTCTGGCTTCCCAATACATTACAACAACAGCGGTGAAAAAAAAAAAAACGTGGACAGACCATTCACTCTTGTTCAATGCGAATGCCGTATGCTGGAATATGAGCAGTCATTTATTCCATCATCACCCGGGTGCTGATAGCACACGCGCACAGGTGAGACCTGAACAGCAGACGTTGATATCTGTTTAAGCTAAACTCGTTCAAGCTTTGCCAGTTTAAACATTTAAGAGCCAGAGGACGTGAGCTCACGCGCGCAATGAGAAGATTTGTGTGTGCGCTCATCCGAAGCGTGCAAAACCGCGCCTCAGAACGCGCGCAAATATTAAGCTTTCTCTGAAGTATTGTGTTTAAATGGACAAATTCACACAACAATTATGTCAAAAACCGTCTTGGGAAGTATCCTATAATAGCCGGCTGAAAGTAGCCTACTGTATCAGTGCACTGGATCAGGGCATTCTCTTAAAGTGACAGCGCTTTCTTAATATTAATCAAACAGCAACAACAAAGAAATCACTCACTGCTCTTGATTGAATAGCTTTTGTAACTTTAATAAAGATTCATCTTTAATTTATACAGTCAAATGTGCCATGCTGTTTTACATTTCATTACTTTATTTCTGTACCTGAAAACTAATGTTAGACCTACCTGAAACTGAAAATCACTGTTTATTTTATTTGTATCTTTATTCTATTGTATTGATTTGAAAAAAAAAAAAAAAAAGGTATTTTGTTCATTGTTGTCTGGAGTCCAACATTCTGTGAAATATCTTTGTGTTCGACAGATGTAAGAATTTCATACAGATTTGGAACGACATGAGGGTTATTTTCATATTTGGGTAAAATATCCCTTTAATAATACTATTACATGACTTTTGTCACAGGTTTCTGTAACAACATCCTGTGCAGGTTTTTTTTTCTTCTTCTTCTAATTATTTTAAAGAGACAGAATACGTAACCTGACATCACATGAAAACAAAGGGCTGTCAGATTTAATTAATCGTGATTAATCGCATCCTAAATAAGTTTGTCTTTACATAATATGTGTACTATGTATATTTATATGTATATATAAATACACACACATACATGTATA
>NW_015544223.1:835033-844813 GCF_001515605.1 Sinocyclocheilus anshuiensis | reverse complement strand
GAAAAAAAAAACGTGGACAAACCATTCACTCTTGTTCAATGCGAATGCCGTATGCTGGAATATGAGCATTTATTCCGTCATCACCCGGGTGCTGATAGCGTGCGCGCACACATAGGTGAGACCTGAACAGCACACGTTGATATCTGTGTTTAAGCTAAACTCGTTTGAGCTTTGCCAGTTGAAATATTTAAGAGCCAGCCAGAGGACGCGAGCTTGCGCGCGCAGTGAGAAGATTTGAGCATGCGCTCATCCAAAGCACGCAAAACCGCGCCTCAGAACGCGCGCAAATATTAAGCTTTCTCTGAAGTATTGTGTTTAAATGGACAAATTCACACAACAATTATGTCAAAAACCGTCTTGGGAAGTATCCTATAATAGCCGGCTGAAAGTAGCCTACTGTATCAGTGCACTGGATCAGGGCATTCTCTTAAAGTGACAGCGCTTTCTTAATATTAATCAAACAGCAACAACAAAGAAATCACTCACTGCTATTGATTGAATAGCTTTTGTAACTTTAATAAAGATTCATCTTTAATTTATACAGTCAAATGTGCCATGCTGTTTTACATTTCATTACTTTATTTCTGTACCTGAAAACTAATGTTAGACCTACCTGAAACTGAAAATCACTGTTTATTTTATTTGTATCTTTATTCTATTGTATTGATTTGTGCTGTTGCTTGTAGTTAGATTATTCTTATTTTCTTTATTTTTATTTGACAGTATAGTTTTTGCCTAAACATAGCACTTACCGAACCATACCGAAACCGTGACTCTAAAACCGTGATACAAACCGAAACGTGAGTAAGTTGAACCATTCCACCCCTATTAATTATTGAAAACATTTAATTCACAAAATTCCATCTTATTGACTGCTTAAAGCAAACCTAAAATCCTTTCTGGTAAAATCTTACTAAAGTCCCTGCCTGAGCGTAATTCATGAAAAAAGTTTTCTACTTGCATTCATGTGGTAAACAGAAACTCAAGCATGCTTGCCTGACTCACAAGAACTAACAAGATTTGTTCTCATGTCACAGCTGAGCTTCCGTTTACCATATTTGATGTGCTCCATCTATGTGCATTGATACATTTTTATATGTAAATAAAAAGCATAATTTACATCTGTTCATCATATAAATCAGCCATGTCTCTTCTGAAGTCTTGGATTAAATGGCTCATAATATATGGATTAATTTTACAATGCATTTATGAAATCAAAGGTTTTGAGAGAATGGATTTAAATGGATAGACAAAGCTCTCAGATTTCAATAAAATATCTAAATTTGTGTTTCAAAGATGAAAAAAAAGTATTATGGGTTTGGAAAACATGAGAGTGAGTAAATTATGACAATTTTCATTTTTGGGTGAACTATCCCTCCAATTTTTTTTTTTTTTTTATATTGCAAAACATGACCTAATGTATTTGCTTTTCCATTCATATATAGTTTATGTAAAAAATCCATTAACACATTGTATAAACTACCCAGAAATACACAGACCTATATATCCAACATATCAAACACAACTTACTTAATCTGTCTAAACGATCCAATTCTTTAAAAAGCACTCTGATTTCTAACTTCAAAATTAATCAGTCATTAATCAGTCTACAGAGTTCATAATTTTTGAGTCACTGACCCTTTTTCTTTAACCACATGAACACATGAACCACATGAAAGTGCCATTTCAGTGCCTGTCATAGGTTGAGTAGTGAGACGTGCTGGTGGGGATGGAGGTGGGCGGGCCAGCTGGAGGTTTCCCCACTCGCAGCGTGGGTTGTCACGAAGGGCTGCTGGGTGGGGGTTTTCTGTGCAATTCATTTATTTGAAATAATACCACACACACACTCTTATTCACTATAAAACCTCTCACTATTCTGACTGACTTCTAAAACAGAACATGGGGAAATTTTCGAGTACCATGTATTGCCGTTTCGATATATAAAATCTTTATCTTATTGTGAAAAGTGTAGGAGAGACTGCACCATTTGAGAATGTCTCCATTTTTACCCCAAAAATGGTAAAAATCTAGCGATAGATTCCATTCCACTGAGTGTTTGAGACATACAGATTGCTATAATATGGCACTGACAATACATGTCAGTCTGGCTAAAGTAAATGCTTTTAATTTTTATTTGTAGGAATCCCCATTTCATTGCAACTATAACAGTACTGTAAATCATCTGTGGCATTAAGGCACTATCAAAGCCTTTCATAAAACAGAAAACCTCATCTGCTGATAAAAGATGACATTTAAGTCACAAAATGCAGCTTTTCACTCATGTGTAATTGATAAATGATTAATCGAGTCTACACTGTGATAAGCAACTATGATTTGAGACCATCTTGAGACAGAAAAGGTATTTCCCCAAGTTGAGATGTATTTCCCTGTAATCTCAACACTTTGCACTGAGCTGTTATCAAAGCAAATCCTACATATCTGGAAGAGGCAGAACAATGACAAAAAGAGAAGCACAAAGCGGCACTTTCTCTTCAACCAAACCACCAGGCCTTTCAGACAAAGCAAGCAGGTCTTGAATTGGGCTGGAAGCAGCACAGATGTGCTCCGTCATGCAGGCATCTCCGCCAGCAGGTGCTCTGTTTGTCACTGCTATTGTCTGCTTATCTACTTCCTCTCAGGAGAAACCAAGACTGCCCCTGTTTTGGCTGTGGATTTCTTTCATGCAACCCTGATTTGTCTTTTTCTTTCTTTTCCTATTTCTCATCTCTTCTGTAAATCTCTAGATGTTAAAGATTTGTTTTCCTCTAATGTCTTTTCCTCACATCTCTGATTCCAACCTCCTGTGAGAGATGTCTAAACTGCAAACATGTTTTCATCAAATAATATCTGGGTGAATTATTTTCATCATGTGGATCACCTTCCACACATATGGCAGCAGGAAACAGCTCCTTCAGCAGGTCTCCCAACGTAAGCGTGTGGCCCTCAGGAGACACTGGTCGGAAGAGCTTTTGGATGAACGGTCTGTCACTCATCGTCTAAAATGAGACAAATATGAAACCTGTTAGAATGATTATGGCAGTGCAAAGTTCTCAAAAAATGCAGAATCTGAATTGTGTCACTGAAGAATGTCTATTTACCACAAAAAAAACAACAACAAAAAAACGTATTTTTATGTACAGTTTTCAAGGCATCTGTTTCTATTAGTGATACTTGGATCATGGTTATATCCACAGATAATATACGGGTTGGGCGTAATAGCAATAAAAGTATAAAAAATAACATTCTGATTAGTTGCAGGTGGGTCCTGGGTGAATGAGACTAATTATTAATAATGGAAATATTAACTACATTCTCTAACATGTGAACATGTTTAAAATGTAATTATTAACTATTGCTGCATAATTATCAAAAGTGGTACTGTAATAAAGTAATTTCACGTCACCATTTCGCTTGTTTTTGACCTAACAGCCTACTCTTCACATAACAGGGCCTGTAGGTGGCACTTGAGCTTCATTTAACCGACTAAAGGCCCGGGAATACTTCACTTTCCGCATTCCGTTCCGTCTCGCACACAGCCGCGTTCACACAGCTTTCAAAGTATACTCAACCGCGGATGAGTGCGGACGTGCGCGTGGTCTCAAAAAATTGCCTGCATGCAGACGGGGTCCGCGAGCCCTCCTGATGACGAAAATTACGTAATGCGGTAATACGGTGTGCGGACGGCCGAAGTATACTTTGTCCTTAAGATAGTTTCATCAAACAGTAAACGGTATATCAGTATGCATGTAAGGTATGTAAATAATAGTAAATTAAACACAACTTTCAATTAATACGACTTCTATTTTAGCCATTTTAGTTTGTTAACAAAAAACTGAAAACAGTGTCTACATAGTTTTCAACCAATTTATGAATAAAGGCCCGTTCACACCAAGGACGATAACTATAAAGATAACGATAAAGATATAGTTAAAAAAATCATTCTCAGTATTAAAAAATAGCATAGTCCACACCACAACTATAACGATAAAGACAAAGAGAAACGATATCGTTGGAATCACTTTCAAAACGATTTTTCTCCAGCTGATGAACGATTAAAAATTGACAGCCAATCAGAATCCATCCTGCTGTAACGAGCTCGAGAATTTAAAGCGGCAGACGAGCGTGCGCTTAGAATAAACAGATGATATCGTTCGCTGGTGTGGACGCTAATATCGTTATCTTTATAGTTATCATTCTTGGTGTGAACGGGGCTTAAGACTGGGAAATTACCACTCCACTTCACATTATCAATTGACAATGAAATTTGAGCTTGTTTGAGCAAGCAACCCACAGCAATGCGTAATGCCAACAGCATCTCAGTCTGACTGATACAAAAAAATAAACAGGAATGTTCAGACTGTTGAGCAATTCGTTACGGTTTTGTACACATTGTCATATTAAATATAAATCAAATACATTTTATTTTATTGACCACATTATTGTTGGCAATTGTTGAGAGGGGAACTTTACGATTAATTTTGAAAAAGGACAGGGTCTCAAGCTTCCAAAGCACCACACTCTGAGAATTAGAATAATTGTGATGATCAGGTGAGGGTCAGTGCGGATATCTAAATCAGAGATAATCATAGGTTCAGGTGGGGTGGATGATTTATATTTTACAGTGGAATTGGGTGATGTTACAAATTAACGGCGCATCTATAGTTTGTATGTATCTATGCTCTGTATATGCTGAAATTCTGAAACAATAAAAATGTTGATCACAAAAAAAAACAAAAAACAAACACTGAATGAAAGACTGAATGATTTTGCTTTATTGCCCAGTTTCCAAAAGTTGTCTTTCTACCAGTTAAAAAACAAACATTAGCCTTACCAATTTGAAAACATTTAATGTTTTCAGGATTTGGGGGGATTCATTATGAGTTAAAATAAATGTATAATAAATGTAAATAATTAAATGTATTAATAGATCAATTCAAAGTCAGCATGCAGTGAAATTTCTGCTGTCTAAATGCACTGATCCTATTGTGAAAAATGTATCCATGCATGTTTTTTTTTTTAAGCCACCTCTTTATTAAAGTCAGCTGCAAGCTAACATTCAGATCTACCTCCAAACAATCAAAAACTACTAGATAAAAGTCCCCAATCTACTTTTTTTCCCCTTTTTTCAATAATCTGTTTCACTCGGATGTACATTGCAAAATGCAAGAAAAGATAGCATAAATTCATTCTTATTTGCTTTTGTTAAATTGTATTACCTAAATCTTACCAGTATATATCTTACCAATATTGCAAAGCTACACACTCAGATCACCAAACAACAACACCAGCAAAGTCCAGTGATGCAGATATAGCACACCCTAACACAATGACTACACACACCGACCACCTACACTCAAGTGAGTACACTTTTCCTTTGAGCTTTCTCAATTTCCATTTATTTTATGTTATTTTTAGCCAGTCAGCTTACGAGAAATGGCATCTATGTAATTTCAGGTTACCCACTTTTCACATCCATTACAGAGCGCTAACAGAAAAATAATTCATTTGTTAACTTAGTGGTTAGCAGATGTTTTAAACCCACACTAGTTGGGTGTAATGTTGTGAATTGCTGAATAAGATATTGAGAGGATTAACAGCCGGCAGTCATGGCATAGTCTTTCCTATGGCCTTGTGCGAGCAGGCAAGGTGTCGAATGCTGGACAGGATCCAGTTTTCAAACATAACTTGCATGTGGTCATTGATGCAGGGTATCATTCTGTAAGATCTGGACCTGTGGTGACAAACAGCGGCCTGACAAACAATAGGAGTCAATCTTGGTGCTGTGAAAAGGAAACTGGTGACACAACGGCTCAGGTAGTCCAGCTGACACTGACACCCTCAGGTCTCAGGAAGAGAATGTGTCTCAGGATGCTACGGTCTCGATCAGGTTACCAGAAAAACTGACTCACTGCTCACTTGCACCAAGATCATCTCCAGAGTCAAAGAAGAGAGAGTGTGAGAAGTGACAGCTACTTCGTTGCATTTTTAAACAGAAATATTCAAATGGTGAATTCAAATAATCAAATAAACATTTAAATGACTGTATCAATTCAAATATTTAGACAAATGTTTGCACTGTGAATTTAAAACATTTAAACTGTCAATTCAACTATTTAAATACTGAAATTGTCAATCCAACATTCAAACAGCTGACTGCAGAATTAAAGCAAGGGAATTAGGTGAATGTAGCATTCTGGGGCAATTAATTTAACTACAATTTAAAGAATGAATTAAAAACGGCTTTGTTTTTAAACATTTGACAAATAGAGCGGTTAGGTAAATCAAAAAGCTACCAAAACTGTATCAATGTGACGATGATCTGGACCTGTGGTGACAAACAGCGGCCTGACAAACAATAGGAGTCAATCTTGGTGCTGTGAAAAGGAAACTGGTGACACAACGGCTCAGGTAGTCCAGCTGACACTGACACCCTCAGGTCTCAGGAAGAGAATGTGTCTCAGGATGCTACGGTCTCGATCAGGTTACCAGAAAAACTGACTCACTGCTCACTTGCACCAAGATCATCTCCAGAGTCAAAGAAGAGAGAGTGTGAGAAGTGACAGCTACTTCGTTGCATTTTTAAACAGCAGCATTAATTATTGACCCCAGCATTATCCAAAAGGCTCCTGATACTGATGAGAAGTGTGATACTCTGGGTGCCGACACTTTCTTTTCAACTCCCCTGACACCCTAGCTGGCAAACC
This sequence comes from Sinocyclocheilus anshuiensis, assembly GCF_001515605.1. Classification (NCBI taxonomy): domain Eukaryota; kingdom Metazoa; phylum Chordata; class Actinopteri; order Cypriniformes; family Cyprinidae; genus Sinocyclocheilus; species Sinocyclocheilus anshuiensis. Next base: position 838,109 of record NW_015544223.1, on the reverse strand, counting down.
AGCACATGAACCACACAACAGACATCATTAGCCTTTCTCCAAAAGCAAGAGGTCAGAGAAAAGAGATGCTCTCAGGTCTCAGAGCTTATGATCAGAGGCTGACTCTACTTCTTTAGAGTATGCAGATAATTATAGGTTCTTTAAGCAATAATTGGACTGTAAAACACAAAGTAAGTCACTCAGGCAAGGCAGTATCCCTGAACCTTGCCTTAATGAGATGAGTGGTAATAGTAAATTAAAACAACCATGTCATTTGAATATTCAAACAATATTAATATAGTCAAAAATATCAAACTGCTGAAACATTTGAATATTAAAAAAATATATATTCAAACGTGAACATTTTGAACTGAAATATTAAAAAAATAAATAAATAAAACTATTAATTCAAATAAAAATTCAAGGTGTTGAATTCAAAAATATATATATATATATATATATATATATATTTTTGAATTCAACACCTTGAATTTTTATTTGAATTAATAGTTTTATTTATTTATTTTTTTAATATTTCAGTTCAAAATGTTCACGTTTGAATATATATTTTTTTAATATTCAAATGTTTCAGCAGTTTGATATTTTTGACTATATTAATATTGTTTGAATATTCAAATGACATGGTTGTTTTAATTTACTATTACCACTCATCTCATTAAGGCAAGGTTCAGGGATACTGCCTTGCCTGAGTGACTTACTTTGTGTTTTACAGTCCAATTATTGCTTAAAGAACCTATAATTATCTGCATACTCTAAAGAAGTAGAGTCAGCCTCTGATCATAAGCTCAGTAATAATCTTCATATATCTAGCAAAGTATTTTATATTTTCATATAAAACAAACATTGATATCGTCATTACTGACAAAAAAAATATTTAACACTGTATAATAATATTTAACATATCATGGGGTCTCTCCTCAACCACCACCAGTGTGCGACGTCAGCCACAGGACAACGACGCCAGTGTGCTCACCACACACCAGCTACAGGTGGAGAGGAGATAGAGTCATAGAGCCAATTCAGTGGATGGGGATTATTAGGAGGCCATGATTAACAAGGGCCAGTGGAGGGAATTTGGCCAGTACACCCGAGATACACCCCTACTCTTTACGAGAAGTGCCATGGAATTTTTAATGACACAGAGAGTCAGGACCTCAGTTTAACGTCTCATCCGAAGGATGGTGCTTTTTACAGTATAGTGTCCCAGTCACTATACTGGGGCATTAAGCGGGATTTATACTTTCGCCTGGATCCGCTTCGCGAGCCTCCGCTGACTGCGCGCGCACCTTCCCAAATGGACGAGGCTTTTATACTTGTCGCGTCCGCCGTTGTACTATTCTTTAAAACAACAGGGGGCGACGAGGAGTAATTGTCCTCTAAAACCATCAGGAATCACCGGTGAGAAGAAGTCATTTGCCGGTACAAGATTTCTCGCGTGAGTTGATGAATTAATAATTTCTTTATGTACAAACTGATTAAAATAATCTTAAGCTTTTGTTTATTTCGCATCGCAAATAGTGTATAAATAGTATCTAAATAAATTCTATTTCTATTTTTAAACAATAAAAATAAAACATACTTCAATTAAAAAGCCTTGGACAAACTATGCAAAAAAACTCTACATTGTTTTCCCTCAAAGCGTTGAAAGTTGCACCTGGTGGAGTTTGAACTTAACATCAAACCGCTTCTGTTTCACACAAATGCAGGCACAGACGTGCATGTACAGCTAGAGTCGCTTTGAACTCGTGCATCTTCGAAATCGGAGCTGCGCGGAAAGTTACAAAAAATGTGGTGCACACCGCCATGCGAAACGACGTTGCGCGCACTCAAAGCGAACTTCCGCCAACACCGCGATGCCGTCATATTTGTTGCGCGCACCTAAGCAAACTTGCGGACACGTCGTTAGTAGTGGTCGACCGACATTGGTTTTTTGACAGCCGATGCCGATATCTTGGAAAGCAGGGTGGTCGATGGCCGATATAAAGCCGATATAATTTTATTTATTTTATTTAATATTTAATACATTTGAAATCATTTGAAAATGGATAAAAAAATAAATGTGTAAAATAAACAAGCTTTAAATGACAAAGTATTTTTCACAAATAAACAAATATTGAATACAAATACAATTAAAAAAAGAAGTAAACACTGTAACCAACACGGCACTCAGTATTCTGGGAAGTTTGTGTGCATTGGGAATCACATTTTTTTAAATAAAGCCAAGGCAACACTTATTCTACATACAACACACAGTGAAAATGACATTAATATGACATTGGGCAAAAGCATGAAGCGCAGCATAATGAAATCACGAGTTTAAAGTTAGTCGATCGCACGTCTCAATGAAGCTGAACTCTCCTCCTGTCTGTATTCAATTCGCACGGACCGACCGTCATACAGAGTACACACGATTGTGCAGGATACAAATGAACACTTCATAAGATCTCACAGCTGAATTCGACTAAGTCTGCAAGATTTTTGAAATTAGATGTTCATTAGTCATTCAAAGATTTGTTTAAATTATATAAATGCTTATTTGCTGAATGCTGACGGCAAACGAGAAATTATTATTGTAATGTTTGCCTTTCTATTACTAACAATGTAAAAGCAATCATTATAATACTTTTTGTATACATATTAATTCCTATCTGATTATGAGACAGACTTCTGTCCGTGGACAGAACTGTTAACGACGACAGCGAACAAGAGGGAGAATGTGAGCACTGTGTGTTCAGGCGCTGCCGTTCTCAGCGCAGTCAAAATAAAAGTCTGGTGCGCTGTCAAAATAAACCACGAACGCATCGGCCAAACAGAAAATCTTATCGGCCGATGCCGATATTTGAAAAATGCCAAGGCCAAAAAAAAAGGCCAAGGCTGATATATCGGTCAACCACTACTCGTCAGCCTTTAGGACCCACACAGACCACAGGGTGAGCACCCCCTGCTGGCCTCACTAACACCTCTTCCAACAGCAACCTATTTTACCCAGGAGGTCTCCCTTCCAGGTACTGACCAGGCTCAACCCTGCTTAGCTTCAGTGGGCAACCAGTCTTGGGCTACAGGGTGATAAGGCTGT
>NW_015544223.1:805321-834264 GCF_001515605.1 Sinocyclocheilus anshuiensis | reverse complement strand
CTCCCTCCCAGGTACTGCCCAGGCTCAACCCTGCTTAGCTTCAGTGGGCAACCAGTCTTGGGCTACAGGGTATAAATATAAATATATCTTTGCTAAATTAATTTTTGTAATTATATTTTTATATTTATAGATTTATATTTGCTATGGTCTCCCACTTTCTCCTATAGAAATTCACCCTGCTATAGTTTACTCCCCTGCTCCAAATCTGGGCATGTAAAAAGGGTCTATAGGCCAAAGCAGGCCTGGATTGGCTAATCGGGAGCACCGGGAAAATTCCCGGTGGGCCGGTCTGTTTTTAGGCCGCGAGGGCCGGTACTGTCAACACGCCACTGCTATAAGGGTTGAAATATGGATGCCCGTATTTACGGCATCAAAGAAGTGTCCCGTATGAAAGTTATAACACAGTTTGCTCCGTATTCGCAGGCATACGCCATATGACCACCAGACCATGTGAATAACAAATTCTCAATTGATAATTAATCATTAATTTAGCGCAAAATATTGTTTTATTTGTGAATGTAGCCGACTGATGAAGGCTTTAAGACCAAGCGGAATCCTCTGCCGGCTGCTCCTGTTTCACAGCAAGGACTCGGGCTTAAAATTTTTTTTAAAAATTAAACTTCTAGCGCATTCGGGGGGAAGTCGTGGCCTAATGGTTAGAGAGTCGGACTCGAGCACCAGAAGCAGCCCACACTCAGCACACAAGTTTTCTTTAATTGAAAAATATGCATTTTCATTCATTCATAGGCTATATGGTTGCAATAATAGCCATTTTAGTTCAAAAAATGTAAGTGCATAGACGTTTCATAGACGTTCAGTTGCTATGCTTTCAAATTTCTTGCCATTTGTATGTATGTAATTTCACAGTATTTTCACCTCCTAAATTACTACACTACTTGTGCAGTCACGATTTTATAATGGTACAATTTACTCAGGCCAATGATTTTTTTTTGTTTTTGTATGACATTAAAATTATTTTTTGAATATAGGTTAAGCAAAACAAATGTGATTATTTCTGAGAACTTTTTAACTGCAGGCAGACATTATGGTACAGTATGCCTACACATATTTAGTTGTAGATATGCGAGCAAAAAATAATAGATTAAAAAATGTATAATAGAAAGTGCAAAGGCGGCGCTGAAAAGGCCAGTAAAATAATAATAATAAAAAACCAAAGCTGTAGAAAAATATAATGAATTACAAGTCTGTAGAGAACAGTGCGCTATTGCAGACTTATATACTGAAGTTTTAATTACATTATTGTAATTGCTATAGTCAGTCGTGAGCTAAAGTGGGCCGCTCTAAGGCATGAAACTCCAGGACTGAAAATGACTCCCACTCCGGCCCTGGGCCAAAGTAATCAAAAGCATTTGAAAACATTTTGATCATTAGGTGGTGTTGCCCCAAATTTTTCAGGTACTTTCAAAGCATGATGACACATAAGTTTCAATATCATGATTTTAGGCCAAACTATTCCGACGTTTTAAGCTATTTGCCATATTTCTTGAACAGTATGTGATGATTTACCAGTGATCTGCTCAGTTAACCTGAAGGAATAGTCACAATGAGTTTAATTTCAACAGGCCAAAGTCTTATGAAGACTTTTTAATCAGCAAATTTGTTGATGCATTATAGAATCATGTTTTTTTTAATGGTTTACCTTAGGAATGTTCTAGTGCGTTCCAAAATTCTAACTAGTTTATGTCCATTAGACCATTACACCTTTACAATCAACTTAAATCCAAAAAAGCTGAATTTACAAGATGTAATGTCAGATGTCCATGTGACACTCAAGCTTTTAGAAAATGATCTCAGCATGCTGGTGGAAACAGACTGCAACACAACATAATAGTGAAAGAAAGTTTGACTTATTTCCATGAAGCAGTTCTTTCAAACATAAAAAAAAGCTATTCTTTTACATCATGAGGTCCTTGTCTCTTATCCACATACTGCTGTTTATTAGGGAGCTCATTGTAAATATTTAGAAATATTAATAACTATTAATACCATGTGTCCCGATTTGTTGCAGCCAAGATTCAGATCATTAAATATATATATATATATATATATATATATATATATATCAAACCTTTCAGAGCCTAAACATAATTGTCATTTATAAATAATAAACAAAGCTAAAAATTATATCACTCTCCCAAACGTTTTTGAATGTTTTTCACTAATGTTCAAAAAATAAAAATAAAAAATTCATAAATTATATTATAAAGTCATAAACATTTCCATTTCACTTAAAATGTCTACCATTTCAGCTATTCAATAAGTAACTTTTTGTCCCATCAGTCTAATCCTTTACTGTACTGTACTGCAATGTTCTGTACAGTACTGTAGAAAGTAAATAAATGAGAAAATACCTGATATATTCTAAAGGGAATATACCGGAAGCCTCCCTCTTCTGTAGGATACTCCATGAGTTTACGATTCATGGCCCAGAACTGGTCGAATTTATCTGATAAAAGAAAGCAATCGTTTTAATCAATGACAGTAACTCATGTTTCATGTTGATTCTCTTTAAAATTATGCAGCACAGTATTGTACAAACCCCTGTAAAATCCTTTCTTCCGTAGGACAGCCTTAGTCACCATTTACTTTCAATGTAACAAAGATGCAATGAAAGTGAATGGTGACTAAGGCCGTCAGTCCCTAACATCTGCTTAGCATCTCTTCTTGTGATCCACAGAAGAAAGAAAACCATTTAGGTTTGGAACAAAATGAGTCCAAGTCAAGGCCCATTCACACCAAGATGACAACAATATATACAAAATAACTTGAACTATATTAGCATCCACAACAACGGACAATAACATTCTGTTTATTATAAGCGCATGACGTAGTTTTGCCGATGCTTGAGCACTTTAATGTCGGGCAGATGTACAGCCAATGTATTTACTGTCATTCAGCTGGAAAAAAACATTCTGGAAGTGATTCCAACAATATCATTCCTCCGTGTCATTATCATTATAGCTGTGATGTGGATTTCCCTATTCTAACAGAATTGTAATGATTATTAAAATTGTATATTTATAGCTTATAACTTTAGAATAAACAGGCATGAGATTTCTCAGCAAAGCCGTGTGTGTTCTGTCACGCTGGCTGCGTTCTCACATGTGCAGGTGAAAAATCAACATCCGCTTAGAAATTGTTACTTTCTCTGCTCACACACTCATCAGAGAGGACAGCTGTGGCAGTGTGTTATCAAAACATCTATGCTTCTGAAACTTACACCTCACTCAGTTTATCTGCAGGGCTTCACATTTTCACCTTTAAATTAACTACTGAAACCACTGCCTAAGCACTGCCTGCATCGCATACACTAATTCTCAGATGAAAGTGTGGGTTTGAAGTTACTGATGGCATTATGTTTAAAGCTTAAGGCTGGAATACACCACACAACTTTTTAAAAAATAGTTCACCAAAAAATAAACATTTGCTAAAACTTGATGATACTCATCCTCACGATATATATGAATTTGTTTCTTCATCTGGAGAAAATTTGCATTACATCATTTGCTCACTTCAGAGGATCCACGGGTGAGCAATTGATGTAATACTACATTTCTCCAAATCTGTTCCCATGAAGAAACAAACTCATCTACATCTTGGATGGCCTTCGGGTGAGTACATTTTCAGCAATTTTTCATTTTTGTGTGAACTATTTCTTTAAAAGTTGTGATGCATTACATTTTTGGGTAAACTATTCCTTTAAAATCTGAACAGATTTTCAAATTATTCATATATGTTATGACTTTGTAAATGGTTACAGAGGAAAAAACTTGATCTCATACACTATACGACTAAGGATCACACATTACCAGTCATTCCAAACACAACAAACTCACGCAGAAGCACGCGCCTCAGGAGATACATGAAAAATAAAAACAATATTGGTTCTAAAATCAGCTCGAAATATCAAATTTACGACACTACGAAAGCTAAAAATCTACAAACTGGCTATAACTTTCAGGAACTTTTTTGAGTAGTGTACTCTAGCCTTAAAGGGATAGTTCACCCAAAAATTACAATTCTGTCATCATTTACTCACTCTCAAGTTGCTCCAAACCTGTAAAAGTTTATTTCTTCTGTTGAACATACAAGAAGTTATTTTGAAGAATGTTGGTTACCAAATAGTTGCTGGTCCTCAATGACTTCCATAGTATGGAAGAAGAAATATGGGGACCAGAAAATGTTTTGTTACCCACGTTCTTCAAAATATCTTTTGTGTTCAACAGAAGAAATAAATTCATACAGGTTTGGAACAAGTTGAGGGTGAGTAAATGATGACATAATTTAAATTTTTGGGTAACCTATCCCTTTAAAGGCAAGACACTACAAGTAAAAACCTTTTTTTTTTTCCAGACACGGGGAAATTTTAAGATTTTGGGCTATTTTGCTTCCATATCTTTTCTTCTTTATGACTAGTGGAAAGAAAAGATCCACATTGCACATTTCAGTGTTTCTTTTATTTCACTATCTATTTGGATCTGTAGATTTCTATTACAATACATATTTTTAAAGGCAGTTTTCTCAAAATAAGTATTTTCTCCTGCACTAAGCCAGAAATCTCCATTTCCATAATATACACCAAGCTTTACAGTTATATATATTATGAAGGTTTCTACAGATTTCTTTTTTTAACGAGGTTAATGTAAAAAAAACATTTCTAGCTGTTGACAGTATTTTCTGATTCATGGAACGATACAAAGACAAATCCAAAAAACAACAACAACTTATAACAACTATAATATGCAAACAAAATGAAACAAGTTGAATTCTGAACCTGGCTTTATCCAATGTTCAGATTTCACTTCTGGATATCTATGCAAATTAGTGCATATTTAATTAAACAATGTCTAATTTTGTATTTTTAACATTTCAGAAAACTTCTAATAAAAATAATTGTTTTAATCTGCAATGATTAACCAACTGGGGAAAGTATGGTATATATTTTAGTTAAAATAATCACCCTTTCCACTTAACACAGACTATGCACATGAGGAGAGCAAGCAAAACGTAGCTCCAGTCAGCAGTTCTTACCGTTCTGCAGACCCATCCACAGTTGTTTATGGTCTTTTTTCTGCATGTCGTTGATGACTTGACTTTTGTGTTTGAGTGCATCTGCCTCTTTAATGCATGACATGAAATGTGCTTCTATCACAGAGTTCGATGGGCAGTGAAGCAAGTCGCGTTCTGGGAAGTTCTACAAAATAAAGGAAATTACAACTGTGGCATATCAATAACATCATGAAAAAAAAAATGAATGAATCAGTCTACACACCTTAAAGTGCACTGTGATATTCCAGGGCAGAGCGGTGTTTGAAGCATGAAGATCAAACAACACGCCAATGGGATAGTGCCTTAAAATGATGAAAATAACACATTTATAGTCCATAAAGTAAACACATTAGCAAAATCAATCACTGAGTTACTCAAAATATGGCAAAACTCAAACAGCTATCATTCCTCAAGCAAGCAGAGATCTCATCTATAAGCCTTGTTTTGTCCTGCCACCTAGTGGTACAAGACAAAAGTACACCTATAACTCAGACCATTAACAGCCCAACAGATACATTACAGAGCTGCCAGGATTTGAGAGTTTAAAAATCTATAACAAGGAACAAACCAGATCTAAGGTACAAGTGCTGGGTGTGCTTATTAGGAATAATCACATATATGCACCAGCTAAGAAACTGCCATTGAGAAAGTAATGTAAACAGCAAAAGCAAGTCAAGGGAGCATCCCACACTTTTTAAGCCAAACCAAAATCTACATTTTGTGGTTTGCTGACAATGGCTTTGGAGAGTGGCCAGTCTTGCGTAAGTTAGTAAAGGTGAAAGCTGAAATTGCTTACACCTTTAATAGAAGTACATGAATGAATCAATTATATTGAACGTAGCAGACTTTTAATTTTGCTGCCATTTATTAACCCTATAAAGCCTACTGCATCATATTACACAAATTTCTAAGGCCCCTAAATTATCAACATGATGCAATCTTGCTGAAAAACTTCTTGTACACAATCTACTACAGCCCTTCTGTCATCTTATTGCCAGTTTATACGTCTTTAGCAAGTAAAAGGCCTTTTAGTATCACCTATGGTTTGTGGTACAAGTGTCTTTTTGCTGTGAAATCTTTACTGATCTTTATAAAGCAAACATGAGAATAAATTTAATATTGTTAGTAATATTTCAAGATGAACACTTACTGAACTTGAACAACTTATGTTTACTTAATTATCCATGCATGATTTGATTTTCAGCAGGGTTTTGTATATTTACTTGATTATCCATACATAATTTTAGTAAGTGTACTTATCCATACATCATTTTTTTAGAATATTTTAAAAGAAATGGGAGTATCAAATACGATCCATCAGGCTTTTGAGGAACATATTTTTGTACACCTCTCAATCATCAATGTATTGCGTCGCATTATATGTTTTGAAACTACAAACCTTTGATCATAAAACAAAGCATTTCTTCTTACCAAGACATATTATTGGGAGAAATAGTCATATGCATTTTGTGGCTTGTGGCTTGCATTTTGCCTTAAAGGGGTCATATGATGCTATTTTAAAGTTCATTATTTTGTGTATTTGGTGTAACAGAATTTGTTGACATGCTTTAATGTTCAAAAAACACATTATTTTTCAAATACTGTACATTACTGTAGTTCCTCTATGCCCCGCCTCTCTCAAACTTGTCGTTTTCTACAAAGCCCCTCCTTCCGACAAGCACAGTCTGCTCTGATTGGCCAGCTGACCCAGTGCATTGTGATTGGCCGAACACCACAAGCACGCGTCGGATAAGTAATACCCCTTTCCATAATCGCGAGCTTCAGCTTTCAACATACATGTAAAGACAGTACATAATGTCCTTAGTTTTACCATCAGTTCAAGCCCGAAAGGGGAACAGAGTCGCGTGACAGACACAGTGATGATGCTCATATGTATTTGCAGTACACAAGCTGCGATTAAGACAGCTGACTCCACTGTTGATGATGTGACCCTGTCTCTCTCTCACGCGCACACACACACACACACACACGACACGATAGTCACGGCGCAAAACTCCGCATTTGAACAGTTAATACCAAATACTTAAACTAATAAGAAAACATACTTAAGAGTAGCTGATTCAGAATAAGCGCCAGATTGTCATAGCAAAATCGGAATTGACCCATTTTTAGCCTTTGTGCACAGCCAGCCTTGTAGGCTACTCTTCTAGGTTCACAAAACTGTCGTCCATAAAATGCGTTGCACAAATTCGAACATCTGGGTTGTGCTCTTCTGTTGTAAATAAATCTTAACCAATGATTCCTCATTGCATCTACTTTCGGAAGGCCAAATAAAGTGCTTTTGCTTTCGCACAGAAACACACAGCGTCTCCCTGACATGGCTGCATCAACACTACTGCGGTTCCTGAAACTTTCTTTCTTTGCGTGCACATTTGGGCGGCATTACGCAAATATTTCCACATCGTGACGTAGATATGTGGGGACGTGTTTGAACGAGGCGTTTTAGCCCGGTCTGGATCAGCCTTCTCTTTTAGATAGAATAAATCCTTTTGTGGGAGACTTTGAGCTTTGTAACTCTGCAGATCTTATACATGCACAAATAGCTACATAACACACTAAAGAAAAGGAAAAATAGAAATCGCATCACATGACCCCTTTAATTGCTTCTGTACCTCAATTAGTTGAGTAGCTGTGTAAGTGGCTTTGGATAAAAGCATCTGCAAAATGCATGAATGTGAAAATGAAAGTCATGTGCAAAAGTTAGTTTAGATTAAACAAGAGGTTTGACAACACACTGTCAACTCGACATACCACTTGAGAGGCGTCCCCTCATATTCAAACCACATCTCCTCCACGTCTTCTGCCTTCATGACTCTGAGAAAATGTTTCTTGACTTTATCAGTGACTAGCATCAAGTAACTGACCCGTGGGAGGAGCAGCTGACAGATTGACAGAGAAAAACAGCACAGGTCAGGTGACATGATGAAACTAACCATTCTACAGCAGAAAGAAAGTCTGTCATCTTAACTGACATAGTAGGGTTCTGCCTCTCTCTCTGTGGTTTCCTCTGGAGACAGTGTGAAACAGGCCGGTATCCTTCCGAACCAAACATCTCGGAGCACGTCCTTGTCATCTGCCATTATCATCTTTCTCCAGGTGACACATATAATGACTTCAGTTGCTGAGCTGTTTAGAACACAGAACTTCAATATTTCATTACAGCAAGATATCAAGCAGGTCTGACTGTAGGTGTTTATATATGATCAAATACTTTGTTATCTGTCTTAACATGCAGAAACAGCTAAAAGTAAGCCACATGTAGTTAAGAATCCCGACACAGCAACATTGGCTCAACTAGTGACATGAGTCTGGGCTGGGACTATTTGTTTGTCTGATCAATAGCAGATAGGTTGAACAGTGATTCTTTTTTGCAATTCAGTAAGTAAACAATTCACATTTCAAAATAATACAGAAATATATTAAGAAGTAACCTAAGAAGCCCAATCAGCACCTGAGAATGGTTATTCATATGGCCACGAACATGTGTGCTTGATAATTAAGCACTTTAATTTTTACTAACTTTACAACTTTTTTTTTTTTTACTACTGATGGAACATTTGAGGAGAAAATATATATATATATTATTAAATGAAATGTTAGGGTTGTCAGAGTTGTTCATTTGAGATATTTAGTCAAATGTTTAAACATTTTTACTGAATTTGATACTACTCGTTTTCCATTCTGTTTTGTAAACACTGATAGAATAATTATTGTATTCTATTGACAACCCAAGTTTTTAAATATGCTAGATAATTTTTCTCAGGTTGGAAGAAACATAATAAACACCCGAGACAGAAAATGATCTGGGACGAGCCATAAACGCAAATACGTATAAAGGCCTCTTTTCATACCTCATCAAGTTCTCTAAAGAATACAGAAAACACCTACTAATCTAAATGGCTGCAGAAATTGTAATTAATAGAGGAAATTAAATGTAAACATCAGATTTAATAAGTAAAATATTAGCTCTGCTAACATTGGGCTAATGTTAGCATTTAACACTATTTATGACTTATAGAAGAACCATGATAAGCTTTAAATCGACACACTGTAAAACGACCTGCTATAATCAGATATTAGTGATATTTACTCGCCTTTCTGAGACTGTAAGTATGATTATGTGTGTAAATAAAGCTAGCGCCGACAGAACAGCATTACACACGGTGAGACACCTTTGGAGCTATTAACGATATCAAAATTGCCTTGAATTCAGAAACTACTGCATCCAAACATTAATAACAGACAGAAAACAGAATAATAAATTACATTCATTAGATGTCGACAGAAAGCATTGAAGTTGAGCTCATCTTCAACACCAAGCGATGTCATACATCCCTAAAATGGCACAGGCCTTCAAATTAAAAGTCTCTACATGTTCATTTATTGTCAAAATAAACGTCACAGTGCGTTCAGTGTTTTTCACAATAAAAGTCTCAGTCAGTGCGTTCATCATACTGCAATACATTTCCACAGTTCTGCATACAGTAATTATTTTATTTATTTATTTTTAATGGCGCTGTTGAATGATTGATCCAGTACCGATTTGTACGGGACTAACATCTTACAGAAGTTAATTATGGAGGACGAAACCTGCAAAAACAAGAAATAAATAAATACACAAATAAATAAATAAATAAATGTGTGCATAAATACACGTATTCTTGTTTAAATACATAAATAAATAATTAAACGTGATGAAAGTAGGCAAATAAATAAAATAAATTGGTGGGCAAATGGAAAATGTTTAAGGAAATGCTAAACTCATTCTATTTATTTTCCTTTGATCACTCATTTATTTAGCTCTCTCATGCTTATAACTACAAAACTAGCCTTATGAAAAAGTGTAAGATAATAAAGTTAATACGCATGTGCAGGCAAACGCTCAAGTGCATCACACACGATCCGCCTACTCTTGCATAATTGACACCCTCTCATTAGCATGTTGTGCAGAGGAAAAATAAATGTGGAACTACATTCAGAAATAAATGAGTGATCAAAGGAAAATAGTTGGGATGAGTTTAGCATTTCCTTAAACATTTTCCTTTTGCCCACCAATTTATTTTATTTATTTGCCTACTTTAATCACATGTTTATTCATTTCTATATGTATTTAAACAAAAATTTGTGTATTTATACACACATTTATTTATTTATTGTTTTTGCAGGTTTCGTCCTCCATAGTTAATGTGCTTGAATCTTTTAATGACTTTTAATGAATTATTTTTTTTACATATAATTTTAATTTATTTAAAAAAAAAAAACATTATTTAAATAAACGTCATGTGAGTGTATAGAAGTGGCTATTTATAATAAACCCGCTTAACTGTGCAGAGAAATCTCGACATGTAGCATATCTACATGTCGAGAAGTTGTGGCCTAATGGTTAGAGAGTCAGACTCGTAACCTAAAGGTTGCGGGTTCAAGTCTCGTACCGGCAGGGATTGTAGGTGGGGGGAGTGAATGTACAGCGCTCTCTCCACCTTCAATACCACGACTGAGGTGCCCTTGAGCAAGGCACCGAACCCCCAACTGCTCCCCGGGCGCCGCAGCATAAATGGCTGCCCACTGCTCCGTGTGTGTGTTCACGGTGTGTGTGTGTTCACTGCTGTGTGTGTGCACTTTGGATGGGTTAAATGCAGAGCACTAATTCCAAGTATGGGTCACCATACTTGGCCACATGTCACGTCACTTTCACTTTTTTCACTTACCTAATATTAAAATGGCCAATAAGAATATATATTTTTTTACTTTTAATTCACTACAGCTCAAAGCATAAGATCCGACATTTCTAAATGATAATATTTGTTTTTAATGAGCAGAACTGAGTAAAACTGATATACTGATGTGTCCCTTCTTCAACAGGTGAAGCTACCAGAATTGTTTCATTTCCACAGTCTATTAATGTCTGTGCAACACTCAACATTATATTGGAGGACGTAACATAGAACTGTATTAATAGCCTATTATAAAGAAATAAACACATAAGAGTGTTAAAATAAAAAGTATTTTCATTTTCATACATTTGAGTCATAAATGTTATAAACATTAATAGTATGGTGAAGAGAGATCCCTTCAGTCCGGAAGATGGCGCTAAATGAATGGAAGAAACGTTGCGCATGCGCTGTAATTTCAATCGACACTGCGCATGCGCGCTTTACATGGAGGCAGTTGAACGAGCTGTATCAATTGCTGATGGTATTTTGGGCAAAAACATAAGCCGTCTCGATTTTGTTTTCTAATAACAGGTAAAATATATGTTATTTTACATTTATTATTCAGAGTATTATATTGGGTGGCGGTGTTTTGTTGTTAATATCTTACTATCTCTGCAGGTCTTTTGTTGTGCATGTTGATCTACGGTTCATTTGAAGCTCTGGTTTAACCACTTATCATTTTCCACTGTTAAATGTGTTAAGAGACTAAGAGAGTTCAGAGTTATAGAGTGATGGAGGCTCCGCCGGTTACTGTGATGCCCGTAACAGGTGGAACCATAAATATGATGGAGTATCTTCTGCAAGGTAAACTGCTATTAGTTTATAAATACAACCTCATTACCAGTGTTGGGGGTAACGCATTACAAGTAACGCGAGTTACGTAATCAGATTACTTTTCAAGTAACTAGTAAAGTAACGCATTACTTTTTAATTTACAAGAGAATATCGGAGTTACTTTTAACAAATAAGTAACGCAAGTTACTTTTTTTTTTCAATTTATTGATTGACAGCTCTGGTGTTGCCATGGTGACGGAAATCAGAAGATGTTAGAAGATGTATTAATTAATCTCACTCACAAAAAAAAACACAGATTCAGTATTCCTCAAAATGAATAAAAATAATGCAACTCAGAATATGACGCAAACCTGCAATAATTAAATGTTAAACAACACAAATATCCTTTATGTATTTAATCCCATTCTATTTGCTTCTGATCTTCGATGATCCAGTTCAACCATACTAATAAGCCAGAATTACTCTAGACAAAAATCTGTGTCTTTTTTTATTGCTGAAGTGTGTTGAAATTTCTTCTTCTGCATTCTACTTTACTTTCCCTTCAGCCTGAGGCTTATTCATTTCACTTTTGGTGTGAAAAGGCTTTTATATTTGCCAAAAATAGAACTTTTTTATTTTAAAAACAAACAAGCAAGCCCTGTCCAGATTTAAAAAGTAACGCAAAAGTAACGTAACGCATTACTTTCCCTAAAAAGTAACTAAGTAACGTAATTAGTTACTTTTTTATGGAGTAACGCAATATTGTAATGCATTACTTTTAAAAGTAACTTTCCCCAACACTGCTCATTACTATTGTTATATCCCTCAGTCTTCTAGATTATACTGTTCTGGACAATATTAGTCTCGTGTTATTGCTTCCTTTTGATAAATCGCTCTTTGTATTTCTCTATTGTATACCTTTTGGATTAAAGAGTTTGCTAAATGAAGAAATGTCAATGTCATTAAAGTAATTATATGGATTTTTTTAACCATGATTGGTCTTATTAAACTTATACAACTCACCTTTAATTTAAACTCTTTATATTGGGATTATATAAAATAAATACTTTGAATTGATTTGAACAGAAACATGTATGGAAGCCCGTTTCCGCCATGGAAATAAATAAATATTCAGTGATGTCAACATCCAGCTCAGTTTAAATAGTATCTTTGCAATCAAGTCAACGGTATCGCTGGAAATGAAGTAACTAAATAAAGCCAATTTTGACTTTTCATCTCACCATTCTGACTTTTTTTTTTCTCACAGATTTGATTCTGTAATACATTTAATATATAAAATTCTCTTTAAAAAAAAATTCTCAGAAAAACAATTTTCTGAGAAAAAAAAAGTCAGAATTGTGAGATGAAAAGTCGCAATTCGCTTTATTTATTTATTTATTGTGGGAAAAATTTGGAATTACCTTTTTTATTTTTATTCTGTTGCCGAAGGGGGAAAAAAAAAGAACAATTGTGAGATATAAACTCAGAATTGTGAGATGTAAACTTGGAATTGTGAGAAAAAAGTCAGAATTGTGAGTTTATATCTCACAGTTCATTTTTCTCAGATTTGCAAGAAATTGTAACACAGTTGTAACATAAATTGCAGTTACCTATTTTATTTTTTTATTTATGACAGTAACAGGCTTCCATAAATGTGTCAATGTCACATTTGTTATGGTTTTTAAATTTAAGTTATGTCTTCTGACTTTACTGTTTTATTGATTTATTCTGCACAGGCAGTGTACTGGATCAGTCTCTGGAGAGCCTCCTACATCGACTCAGAGGTCTGTGTGATAACATGGAGCCTGAGAGCTTTGCTGATCATGAGCTGGTGTATCTGCTGAAGGGTCAGCAGGGCAACCCGTTCATGCTGCGTGCGCGCCGCTCGCTTCTTCACCCTACTGCCCCTTGGCATCTGCGCTATCTAGGTCAGCCTGAGGTGGGCGACAAAAGCCGTCATGCCCTGGTGCGAAACTGTGTGGATGTGGCTGCCTCGCACAGCTTACCGGACTTCCTCAATGAGATGGGTTTCCGCATGGACCATGAGTTCGTGGCCAAGGGTCAGGTGTTCCGGAAGGGTGCAATGAAGGTGGTAGTGAGCAAACTGTTACGTGTCCTTGCGTCAGGAAACACGGAGAACACAGAGCCGCTGTCTCTGTCGTATCTTGTTGAGCTGAGCGTACTGGCTCCTGCGGGACAGGACACTGTGTCTGAGGACATGAGAAGCTTCGCAGAACAGCTGAAACCTCTGGTGCACCTGGAGAAAATTGACCCTAAAAGACTTATGTAGTGTGACTTGATTTCATTGGAGACTTTTGCTTGTATTATTATGATAATGGATATTGAATGATAATTGATTGATAAACATTCAAAAACATTTATTTTTAGTAACTAAATAAAAGATTTGATCTGTTAACTGGTTGCTAATGTCAGATTTATTGCATGACTCGGGCAAAGAAAAGCGTTTGCTGTCAAACATTGTTTACTTAATCAACTGAGTGTAATGGTGAAGGGATAGATCAAATAGGCCAATTGATGGAAGGTTTGCAAAGAAATTCCATGCTCCCTTGTAAAAGTATGTTTTAGTATTTTAATTTATTTTGATACTTGGTCTGGCTGCTGTATTTTGTAGTTTATCTTGATACACTTAAAATGAAGGTATTTGGTATTTTATTTTAAAGGGGTCATATGATGGTGCTAAAAAGAACATTATTTTGTGTATTTGGTGTAATCTGAAAACTCGTGTTTGAATCGTCAGTGGCAAATCCTTTAAATATGAAAGCTTACTTACAAGCTGTGAGTCAGAAGTGCCAGAATGTCCTTGCAAAGTTGGAATTGCCCCACTTTATAGAAACAGACACCGGCAAATCTTCCCACATCGTGACGTAGACATGTGGGGGCGTGTTAGAATGAGCCGTTTTAGGTAGGCGTGGTTGACTCTACTTTTATAAAGAATATCTCTTTGGATTTGAGACTTTAGTCTTTGCAACATTACAGATCTTATTTATGCACCAAGAGATTGTAGCACTCCAAAGAGAAAGGAAAAATTGACATTGCATCATATGATCCCTTTAAAATACATTTTGATGTATCTTTGCCCAAGCCTGGTACTACAGTATTACTATTACTATAGTATACTATCACATGACTTTATGCTTGTGCCATGGTGCAACCGTGGTATTCTTTGAAATAATTTGGAATGCTATGTAAATACTATGGAGCGTAAATAAGGTAATCATTCAGAATCATGGATCGCACATGGATCATGCATATGAAATTCAGCTGAGAATTTAACATTTAGTTGTAATCTGGTTCAGAGGAAGATGAGAATCATGTCTTTGTGGCAGTTTTCTAATGATTAAGGGATATTACAAGACTTCCTCACCTTACAAATGCACATAAACTGAATGATCATGTAACACTGAAGACTAGAGTAATGATCCTGAAAATCCAGCTTTGACATCAAAGAAATAAAGTACATTTTAAAATAGATTTAATAGAAAAGTTAGGCCTATTTTAAATTGTAATAATATTTCACAATATTGCTGTTTTACTGTTTTTGATTAAATCAAATTTTGACCGGTAGTGTACATTTTAATGTGCTATGTGCTACTCACTAATTACTAGTGAGCAACTTTTGTATTGTTCTTATGTTTATACCCATTGCTGTTCTGTTGTAAGTAATCTTAAAGATTCCTAAATGCATCTACTTTCGGAAGGCCAAATAAAGTGCTTTTGCTTTCGTACTGAAACACACAGCGTCTCCCTGACATGGCTGCTTCCAACAGGACTGCTGTTCCTGAAACCACGCCTTCTTTCTTTGCACATTTGGGCACATTATGCTAATATTTCCACATAGTGAGGTAGATAATGTGGGGTGTGTTAGAACGAGCCGTTTTAGGGGGGCATGGCAGAGTCTTAACTTTGATAAAGAATATCTCTTTGGTTTTGAGACTTTAGTCTTTGCAACTTCAGGGATCTTATCTATGCACAATCAGCTTGTAACACTCCAAAGAGAAAGGAAAACTTGAAATCGCATCATATGACCCCTTTAATGCTTAATTTGTCATCAAACGGTTGTGGAGTTGCGACGACCCTGTGGGCAGAAATTGGCGTGCATCCTCAGAATGTTCCACCCGTGTCTCGGATTTTTAGATCCAAGCGGACCCGTGAGGACCTCTAGTTCCAGCACCTACGGAGCTTGGACCTTTACATAGAACATATTAGAGTTGTGGAGTGCTTGAAGTCCTTGAAGAATCAGCTGTTTCAAAGTAGACTGATTGGAAGCGAAGATGGCTTTGTACTTTGTTGTGACGGAACCACCAGGCGGCGCTCGTTCACTGGCTGTAGATGATGTGAGGGACTGTACAGTGTCTTGTCAAATACGGGAGGGCATACGGTTTAGAGGACAGGTGGCTGGACGGTTAGAGAGACATCAGTCTTTGTGAGAGCAGAGGATGAACAGATTGCTAAGGGCAGTGACTCCTTGCAGATGGTCGAAAGATTATTAGAAGAAGTGCTGCCAAAGCTACTGGCTATCAGTTGAGGTGAGAGGAGGAACCAGGAGCCGTGAAGACAGCCACCGGAGGCTGGTCCAGGTGAATGTTAATGTCACCAAGGACTAGCAGTCGAGTGCCATTCTCGGAAGAAAGAGGACAGCAGCACGTCTAGCTTCTCCATGATGTTGCTCTGATGACCTGGGCCCGTATGTATAAAACTTCTCAAAAATGCACTTAAGAATAGTCTTAAGCTTTGACTTAAGTGTCAAAAAATTCTTAGTTACAAGTAGAACTTTTCTAATAGTAGGAGACTTTAATAAAGAAGCTAAAAGCAACTTTTAGTAAAGTCTAAGACTTTAGATTCTTAAGTGTTGACTGAGGTGACACTTAAGTGTTGCAAAACAAGGACTACAATGATGTCAGCCCAAAATGGCTGCCATCGACCTCTGAAACAGCCAATGAGCCTGCTCATGTGAAGTCACAGCAGCACAACACTAATAATTTAATGTAACTACAATAAAATAATTTAGACACTATTTTAATATTTACATTTATTTTAAAAAATGCTTTGCATTGTACAAAATGATCACAAATTGTTACTGATGCTTTGGAATTGTTTTCTATTGGTATGTCTCCTCATTTACAGTTGGAGCAATGATGTGACTATGAGTTCCATCAATGGCTCCAACAACTCTAGGAATGCCCACAATCCTCATGAAAGTGGCTTGTTTTTGCAGCATGGTTTGTCGGTCAGTTGGAAAATAAAAGAACTGACATATAGTGGTGGCCAAAAGTGATGCTGGCTTAGGAAATTTGACATCTTCACCCTTAAATAAAAAAATTAAAAAATGTGTCGATTTTGTAAGCATATTGCATAGTTGCTTAGAATCAATAGTTTTATAATAATGCAATGAAACATGCCAACATGCCAATGCGGTCATAATTTTTGGCCATGCTGTCAATACAAAGAAATTATGAACACATGCTAAAACAGTAGAGGACCAACAAAATATCAATAACTGATTATGTTGTAGTCAATGTCAGTGTTGCCAATTTAGTGACTTCCTCACCCCTTTTAAAAAATTTTCAAAAGCCTAGCAACAAGATTCAGAGACTCCCACTGATCTATATTTATATACATGTATATAGATCAGTGAACTCGCCATTATGACGTAATCTAGCAACATTTAGCGACTGTTTTAGCTTTCGTTTGAAAGCAGTTGGCAAAATTGGTCAGTGTTTTTTTCCCTCGTATTTTGATGGTTTAATTGAAATGTAGGGTCATAAAATAAAAAAATAAAAAAACTCCACATATCACTTTTGGTCACTGTTGTGTTTGGTGGGGTTAGTGCCACAATAGTTAAGACCCTGCTTACTGTGTCATCACCGGTGCATTGCTGCATTTTTCCAGTTTTCCAGCCAAAAATTACAGCCAATGTAATTACTACTTTCATTTTTGCAGCTAGAGCATTGATTTGTAGAGTGGAAGAAGTTATTAAATTTCTTACTTGGTCAGTTGCAGAAAGAATTGACTATTTTAACGATCAAGTTTGTATCGTTTTATCAACTCCATATCATCATATAACTCCAATACGTCATATCTTCATTGGAAAGTGTGTGTCTGCTCCTCTTTGCTGCCATCTTGTTACTTCTAACTAGGTTAGGATACCTCTCCAGCTCTTAAATAATTTAGGAGCTGAGACCTAGTCTTAACACTTAGGAACCTTTATGAATCACTCTTATTCTTTAGTCTAGGAATAAGAGTAAAATTACGGCCTTTTT
The DNA here is from genome assembly GCF_001515605.1 of Sinocyclocheilus anshuiensis. NCBI lineage: Eukaryota > Metazoa > Chordata > Actinopteri > Cypriniformes > Cyprinidae > Sinocyclocheilus > Sinocyclocheilus anshuiensis. Next base: position 816,404 of record NW_015544223.1, on the reverse strand, counting down.
TAAAATTTTGACACACTTCAGACTAAAATTGTACTCTTAGCAGCTTTATACATATGGGTCCTGGGCCCGTATTTATCTAGCTTCTCAAAGTGCCATTTTAGTCTTAAGTGCTGAGAATTCATGAAATTTACTTCTACTTTCAAACTTAAGTATAAAAGCAAGTTATCACATTTCTTAAAGCTAAGAATCACTCTTATTCTCCCAGTTATTTAAGACAGCTCGAGATGTCTCTCGAGTAGTTAGGAGTTGCCAGTAGGGGCTTGTGATGGCGCTGAGGAGACAGAGACGTGCGCAAATCTATCAGGAGAGGAAGAATGTTCTTGAAATGTTTGACGACGAGCAGTTAATCAAACGGTATCGTTTGGACAGAGCAGCCATCATATTTGTCAGCAATTTAGTGAGGGACGTCATATCACCAGTAACTTTACGCAGCAATGCATTTTCAGCGGAATTGAATGTTGTGATGACGCTTCGTTTCCTTGCCACAGGAAAAATGCAGCAATGCAATGCTGATGATCTGGGCCATCACAACCATCAATAAGCCGAATTGTCATGGAAACAATTATGGCACTTACAACTCCACACATTGCCAGGCATTTCATTGACTTCCCAACAACACCCCACATAATCCAACAGAACTAAAAAACACAATTTATGTAAACAGAGTAGTAGGTGCAATTGATGGCACTCATATAAAGATCATTGCTCCCAGCGTAAACGAGAACGTTTATGTGAACAGGAAGAGGCATCACAGCATCAACACAAAAGTAGTGTTTGATGCAGGCTACAATATTTTGGATGTGGTACCCAAATGGCCTGGGTCTACACATGACGCGCGGATATTGAATGAAATTGGCCTGAAGCAGCTGTTTGAAAGGCACTTTATGCCACCGGGGTGTCATCTAATAGGAGATAAAGGATACCCTTTACGCCATTGGCTGCTCACCCTTTCCATATGCCACTGACAGAAGCCCAACTCAACTACAACATCAGGTAACCTATATTGTAAGCTATTTATGCACAATTATTTTTATAGTTTATTAATACAACTCTCTATCCTAATATTGGCTATAAATAAGGTTTTAATTTCATATCACTTAGGGCACATCGTATCACAAGAAGTGTGGTGGAGAGAGGAATTGGCCAGTGGAAGCATAATTTGCAAGAGGCGCAACATCCCACCCCCACCAGAGGATGATGACGATGGAGAAGCTGGAGATGCCAGCTCCGGAGCAACATCAATCCATGTGACGGGGCAGCCTTCAGACAACACTTTGCCAACCTCCACTTTGGGTACACATAATTATTAATAAGTTTTAATACACACAAGAGTTTTTTTTTTCAGGAAATTTTATTTGTCACTCTTGTTTTTGTTTTTTTGTTTTTCTTTTAAGTGCTATAGTATAATATTCCTGTTGCAATGTTAATACTTTAATTTGAAGTTTTAGTTTTTCTCTGGGAGCGGGTCCTCTCCTGGGCTGTCATCCACTGCTGGGCTGTACTTCACCACAGGGCATGCCTGACTTGATGTGCTTGATAGGACATTTAAAGCAGGGGTGGCATATGGAGAGCCCCTGTTTAGGCTGGCCAGCTCAGGCATATCCCCTGCGTCTTCATTATAACTGACAAATAAAACCTTTCAAACGCTGAATATTGTTGTCATGGTTTTGACTATATGTTGCTAAATCACCTATGTATCATAAATATTTTTAGACCTGGATAAATTTGCTTTGATGTAACAACCATATCATCTGTTATGCTAAAATTTTACTTTATCAAGCCAAAAACTGTTTTAAAATAAATGGGTGCCTTCCACTCCTCTCATGTGTTTCTCCTTTTCACAGTCTGACATAAATGATGGGTGGTTCCAAAATACATGGTCACATGACAGTAAAAGTGTACAGTTGCCAAGAAACAAGGGGTGGGTCGACTTACCCACTGACTCAACTTACCCCACTCTCCCCTACTTCCATTGAAGATGAGGCAGAAGCAGGCTCAGAGAGTGAGGGAGAGCCCACTCTTATCAAAACATATACAATAAAGTCAATTATTACAGAGTGTGCTGTCTTCTCTTTTAATTGTATATTTGTAACAACTGGATATTTGTATTAACAAGCACCCAGCCCCCTAGTGCCCCTTTTTTGGTTTTGGGCCACTGCCTCAAAATGTCTGTGCACGGCCCTGCTCTGATATGCATTATCAGCTGTTAGACCTTTTATTAAGATGTGTGTGCCTTTCCAAATCATATCCATTCAATTGAATTTGCCACAGGTTAACTTCACTCGAAGTGTAGTGACATCTACAAGCAATATGAATGCTCCTGAGCTAAATTTGAACTGTCCCAGATAAGGGTATGAATACTTACGCAATGGAATCATTTAAGTTTTTTATTTTTAATACATTTTTGCGAAGATGTTAAAAACCTGTTTTTTGCTTTACCATTATGGTGTATGGAGTATAGATTGATGTGGAAAAAAAGGAATTTAAAGCAGTTTAGCATAAGGCAGCAATATAACAAAACGTGGAGAAAAAAAAAAAATGAAGGGGTGTGAATACTTTCGCAAGGCACTGTATATAGGCAGGTCAGTTAACAGCACAGAAACTGGATTCAGCTCTTACTGCTAGACTGGTCTAGAGTAAACCATGTATCTAACCCAGTTAGTGAGCTTACAGAGAAGCTAATTTTTAGGGGTGCAGGCCAAATTGCAAGTCACTGAAAATGCCATTCCAACATTTTGCAAGAGTAGAATGGTGCCTACTTTATTAAGATAGACTTAACTTAGGTGTGCAGGTAGAGTTAGATCCGCAGTCTAAGTCATATCTGAATATTAACACTCCCAAAGGATTATATCACATGAATCGGTTGCCCTATGGTGTGTCTGCACCAGCAATCTTTCAACGTATAATGGATCAGATGTTACAAGGCCTGTTGAATGTAGTCTGTTATTTAGACGACATTCTGATCACGGTTTAAAATGAAAGTGAACATTGGAGAAATGTTGAGCAGATGTTCTAAAGGTCACAAGATTATTAGTATTACAGTTTTTACCAATTGTTTAGACACAATTCTGGGAACAACTCACCATTTTCTCAAATCTTCACACACACAATTTTAAAATCTCACACCCAACGGTACAAACAGCTAACTTCTGAATCCCAATTCAAACTTTGCCCTCAGTCAATACAAACAAACTGTCAAAAACACAGACTACATGACTGTTTTTTACACATTAGAGGGATCAATTCAAAACACTGCTACCAAATGCTTTAGAAGTTTTCAGATCAATAATTTGGAACTTAGTGAAATCACAGCACTGACTAATAACTCTTTCAGAAACAACCCTGACAAAAAAGAAAGAAAAAAAAAGAAAACCTGTACTGTTTTATGCGTTTGTGCTTACATAGTTGGATAAAGCAATACTGTACATGCTGTTTTGGACAAAAAGCTGACCTTTGAAATGTCACACTGACAAAACATGTAAGGAAGAGTCCATGCAAAGTATAATACTTAAATTTTCAAAACCTTTATTTCCAAAGGCAAGCAAATGTACAGGTTACTCAGAAACAGCATCAGCATCAACGTTCTCATCATCATCTCGTCTCAGGTGTGGGTCAGGCCATAATATCTCATCAACATCACACATTATGTTTGCTCTTGCGAGGCAGTGTAGAAAAAATGCCCTTGTGTGCCTTATATAACCCTGGATAGACTCCACAGACACATCTCCACAGGCGTCCAGCATTGCTTCCAGGAGGTTTTGGTGTGCGTAGGGGTTGCGGTCATACACTTTCCACCGCCATGCTGAGAAAAATTCCTCAATCGAATTCAGAAATGGGGAATATGCTGGCAAAAAAAGAACAGTGAACCTGGGGTGGGCATTGAACCAGGTGTGAACCAGAGCAGTACAATGGAAACTCACGTTATCCCAAATGACAACATATTGGACCTGCTCTGGTTGCCCTGGCTCCCCTTCCTGTTGAAGAATGTCATTGTGCAGCTGGTCTAGAAATTGAAGGAGTTGTGCCATGTTGTATGGGCCCAGTTTGGCATGGCGGTGGAGGACGCCACGATTGCTGATGGCTGCGCATATGGTGATGTTGCCTCCCCTCTGGCCAGGAACTTGTGTGACCGCACGGTGACCAAGGATGTTACGCCCTCTTTTGCGCCTTTTTGTCAGGTTGAATCCTGCCTCATCAATGAAGATGTACTCATGTGGGTCAGCCATGGCATCCAGCTCAAAGATAAAAAGTAAAAAAAATAATAATAAAAATAAAATATGACAGTACTGTACTTCAAATACAGTACTGTATTAATGTGCAGGAGAGGCAGGCCATGTTCTACACACTGTAAAAATTCTGTACTGTATATCAGTTACCTGCACATATTGGAATCGTTGCTCCTTAACTCGGTTTGAATTCCTTTCATAAGGCACACGGTGCAGCTGTTTTGTCCTTATTTGGTTCCTCTGAATGATCCGGTCAATAGTGGAAATGCTGATGCTGTCAATTCCTTGGAAGACTACCTGGTCTTCAACTATTTGGGTTTGAATTTCCCTCAAACGGATGGCATTACTGGCAATTACCATATTCACCAGGGCAGTCTCTTGCTCAGCTGTGAGAGGTCTTCTCCTAACTCCTATATATGGCCGCCTCTCAGTTCTGCAAAAATGAAAGGACCGCTACTAAATTATGGTCATCCGTGACTGTGGCAAAAACTACACAGAAAACAAAGCGGGGATTCAATCTATATTCACTACAGCATTACATATATCACAGTAGCAAAGCAAATGACCTGTTTTCCCTCCTGAAAGTACGGACAATGGATGCAACCATGTAACGGCTTAGGTTCGGTTGCACTAACTGTCCAGCTTCTTTCATAGTCCTCCCATGTATGAGCACATGATGAACTAGGGTGGCACGGATTTCATCAGAGATTACTTGTCTTTGTCTTTGTCTTTGTCTTTGTCTTCCTCTTCCTCTTCCATGCTGTTGTCTTGCAACATCAGCATTGTTAGGATCCATTGTTCCAAAGCACATGGACATTGCTCCAGGTCCCATTTAATGACCCTTTAATTCGGATTGGTGTGTTAACAATTTTGAGTCTTAGTGTTTGCACCTGGAGAAAGGTGTGCTCTTTGAGTTTAGCTTCTGATGACTTGAGTTAATTATATTGAGAGCATGTGTTTGCTGAATGAACTTACAGTGCAATGAATGATTTATTTTGCCACTTTTGTGAAAGTTTTTACAGAATGAGTTTTGAATATTGAAGCATGTGTGGAAATAGGTGAATAGTGTTTACAGTTATGGGAAATGCATGTGTGTGTTTGGGAATGACATAAGGGTATCGGTTTTTGTGCTACAGAAACCAGTTTTTGTGTTTAAGCAATTGAGAAAAACAAATGTGGGACAAATGTGTTTTCTGTCAATCTCATATAACCTATTTACGGCACAGAATTGATCAGGAAGATGTGCACCCAGTACCGGAAAAGGTTGAGGCTATTGAAAACACCCCCACTCCCAAAAACGTGACTGAGCTTAGAGATTTTTCAGATTTACTCTCATACTACAGAAAGTTATTATAAAACACTTTATAATAACTTTCATTAATAAATCATTAACAAACATTATATAATGCTTCACAGATCATTAGTTAACATATATTCACATAGCTAGAAAAATAATGTTCTTATTAATGTTTACTAATGACCTTACTAAACATTACCTAATGATTATTTAATGTAAATTGAAATGCTTACAAATGTCAGTAAACTTTCAGTTCATATGATCCTCATTTGTTGGTCTTTGTTTGTTGTGTAGACCTCTATTTACACATCTTAACAAATAATCTATTAATTATTTGGGTTGACACTTTAGAATACTGTTTCTTACTTACCACATAACTAATAAGGAATTATTGAAGAACCAATAGGTAATTCTTCATTAACACATAAGTCACTACTGTTAACTACTAAGGAAGATGTGTTAACCAATCAGTATATAATATAATGTTATGATTGTGTTAAGTAACAGTTTGCTAATCAATAACTAATGAATGTTGTCATACCTCCTGAAGAACTACTATTAATTATCTGCCAGTTAATGTTCAAGAAAAATAACTATGAAGTAACTACTAATGAACAGTCATACACAATTACATTGAGTTGTGGTCCTTTCTTATAAATGTTATTAGTAGTAGTAGTAGTATGAAAATGCAATATTAAGAAATACACTAAATTTGACAGTTTTTACCTGTGTGGCGAATAATTGTTTTGTGAGTGTGTTCTGTAAGAAATTCCTTCGGAAAGGAACCCCACTCACACTCTAGTGCCTTGCGATAGCCAACGTACCTTAAGCCCGGCTCACACTGTGCGATTTTGGCCATGATTTGGTCGTCTGAGACAAATTTTGAAAATCCTAAAAGATTCCTACAATCCTAGGCTAAAATCTGTAGTCTTTGATCGTTAGTTTGACATGTTCACCGACAGCCGATTAATGGCCATTGTGATCAAATTTCACCTCCGACGAACTTCTGGCAGTGTCAGAAGATTTGGCGCACAGTCCTGCAGTGTGACTTCTCCTACGACGAACGTCAAACTGTCTTTGTTTTTCAAGACAAGCCATGATCAGAATTAATGCTAGAGATTTCATCTAACCGCATAAACTCCGGCGCTCTCGTCCTCCGTTCACAGAATTCATCGGATTCGTTGACTTTGCTATGATAAACACCGGTTGCGTTGCTGTTTTCCTGTGGGTGTGTAGTGCCAACCCGATCTCATGAAAGTGCGTATAAATAGTACGCCAAATAAAAACGAAAACTCATGGTATTGATACGCAAAAATGGACTTTGGCGTGTATATCCTACGCGATGGGTAGGTTTAGGGTTGTGGGGTAGATGTGCACAGTGTGCACAAAAAAGCACAAAAATCACACAGTGTGAGCCCGGCTTTAGATTAGTTTAAATTTTTTAATTTAGCCTCCTCAAAATATATCACATTATCATTAAGTAAATTCCTGTATGTAAGACAATGACTGAGGGAAAGTGAAAATACAGGGAACCCATTTGTAATTAATAAAGAATTATCAAATAATTCTGCAGGAATTACTTAGAACCTTAAACAGTATTCTAAAGTGAAGATTTAAAGGGGTCCTATTATGCTCTTTTACAAAGTCTTGATTTTGCTTTTGGGGGTGTACTAGAACATGCTCTCATGCTTGGTGGTTCGAAAAATGCATTATTTTTCACATAATTTACATTATTAAAATACCTTTCTCCCCAGCCTGGCACAAACGGCTCGATTAGTTCTGGCTTTGATGAAGGTCCGCCTTCCGAAAAACAAAATGTGTTGTGATTGGTTAGCTGTCCCAGTGCGTTGTGATTGGCGAACAGCTTAGATGGTGTTTCAATGGCGGGTCGACGCCCGACCAAGGCGGAGCCGGAGGGACGAGGAGCCCGGTGGAGCTGATGGATTGATGGGTGATGGTGGAGGCGAAGGAGCTAGGAGCCGAGGTGGAGCCACTGGGTCTACAGGCCGAGGCGGAGTCCGGGCCTCGGAGGCTGGAGGCAGAGGTGAGGGAGACTCCAACCCCGTCACTCAACCAAGCGTTCTAACCACAACCTCACCCCTCCCCACCCCCCAACCATTCGAATTTCTGTAGGCGGGAATAATTTGTAATGAAATTCTAATGAGCCGCTTTGTGATATCACAAAGCCCGGAAACCAAACGCTGTAGTCCAAACGAGCCGTTCGTTGTAGTTCTTGAAAAGGGATTTTTAAAAAACTAAATATCTCCCTTTGGAGTGGACTTTGAGATTTGTAACTTTCTAGATCTTTTTTATGCCCAAACATACACACTACACACTGACTAAAATTAAAACAGTGAAAAAGCATAATAGGAGCCCTTTAAGGAACCTATTAGTAATTAATAAAGGATTAACACATCATTTTGACTCAAATCTTAAAAAGCTATTAAAGTAATCATCAACTTTGTAAAATACACAAAACAACGACTAATTTACATGATATCTTCCTTTATTTCAGATGAGAACATTTCTGAATACAGCACATTTTATTCAGTTTTAATGTGTATACTGCCTACATTTAAACTATTTTAACAAACATTTTAGAATCAAGTTAAACATTTAAAAGCAATTCAAGTGTAATCAACCGGTGTCTGTTATCCCGTTTCCTCGGTAGTGGTGCTGGATCTCATGCGGAAGCTGGACTCGTGTTCGGCAGGGAAACTGGTTTCGGAATACGGGCTTCACTCACAGCTGCTGTGACTGACTCAGTAACCTGCCCATAAACAAAGTGTGCACAGCTCTGAGAACATATTTTATCATCCAAAGTATTTAGATTTAGTATCTTTCGAAATAAAATAATTTCTTTTATGCAAAGGATAGGTGTTTCCTTCACACAAAAAGGAATTGGTATGTGTAACCCGATGCGTTAGTTTTGGTGAATGACATCACGTACCTGTATGTTGCTTTGCATAAAATAAATTGATTTACAGCACGGTAATGATATAATAGATTAGATAAAACGTGAACAAACCTGTATTTCACCTAAGAAATGAACCAATTTGGTGGCACTGCGACTGCTCTCTCCTGAAGAGGATGCAAATAATGCCCACTCAGTAAGGGGGGAGGGGAGGAGTTAACACAACACAAAAACTACCCAACACTAAAACAGCCTCATCCCAACAAACAAACCAGCATTTTATCGAGTTTATCTGTGGTAAGTTGGATAGTTATGGCAAGACAGTGGAGGTGGGGTTCTTTTCCGAAGCTGATTTCTTACAGAACACAAAATAAATTATTTAGCATACAGTTGTACTTTTACTCAAGTAATTTTGAAAATGAATAGGCCTACTTATAATTTTACTGGAGTAATATTTTTTTGGGGTAGCTGTACTTTTACTCAATTGCTTGATTTGTGTACTTCATCCACCACTAATAATAAAAAAATGTAAAAAAAAAAACAGATGAAAGGGCCACAACCTGATTATTGTAGTGACATTGTGTAAATTTAGTAGTTACTTAGTTATTTTTCTTGAACCCTAACTAGTAGATAATTAATAGTAGTTCTTCCGGAGGTATGACAGAATTCATTAGTTAGTGATTAGCAAACTGTTACTTAACACAACCATAAAATTATATTACATACTGATTAGTTAACATCAGATGTTATATAGCTGATGTCTGTTAGTAACAAATAATCTTTAATTTGTTTGTATGATGCATGATAAGGTTCTTCACCTTGTTATTTTCATAGAAGCAACAGTTTCTCATTCCATAAGATAACATAACTCTGCCATAGCAAAACCCAACTTAATCACTTGAATTGTATGCATCTAATGCACTTTATTTCGTTATCATTCATGGTATTCATTTAGTTGTTGACTACTCTTGTTAATCTTTTGTTAACAACATTTATTTTATTACACTTGTGTCTTCCTTGTGTTGATAATACAGTAAGAGTCTCTACAAGTCAATGATATTGCACCTTAAGTGAAGTGTGATTTAAAAATCAGAACATCAATGGTTACGTGAATACCACAGTGCCCTAGTCCATTAACATGCTCTGTGATGAGCAGGATAATATCATAAGAGTGAGATCACAGTTATTTGTGCACATTTCTTGGTTTCTGTGGGTGTATTGTCTAATGTGAATGTGACTGTGTTGGGTGGAGACAATAAAATACTTGCATGTGGATGTTTTAAGGATTTGGATTGTGGTGAATTATGTCACTCTTGGAATGTCTAATTGTGTTTCTACCCTTCAATCCTTTAATTCTATCCTTTTTGCATGACTGATCTGTAATGTTAAACAAGGCTGTCTTCTGTTTTAGCAAACAGCAAACACTGTATTTATGAACACAACTGTCATGCCAAAACAAAGAAGAAACTGGCTCACATTTCATTTTCTTTCTCCTAAATGAACACATTTGATCATCTTTATTTTATGCTTAATAGCAGAAAAATTACATTTATTGCATGTTCCATTTACCTGAAATATTATGAGTCTTGATATAGGACATAGTGCCATGGTAATAACCACTATATCAAATTAAAGCCCTCTAGTAACAAATTAAATAGTAACCAATATAATAAATTAAATATTGTTCTGAAATGGCTGTGGAAATTTTAGTCTGTCATTTGACCTTGGGTTATAATTAGTCAGGATTTGGGTGTCTAAATCTCAGTCAACGTAACCCTGATCTGATCATATGCACAAATAAAGATCTGACCAGAAAATGACAGGCAAATTATTGACTATGAATTCAAAAATATGTGTCTGTGGCCTACTAACAAAATATAGAATATGAGGGGGATAAGAATTAGGGGGAGAGTGGGTGACAACTATAGTGAGGAAACTTAAAGTGTAGTTTACTAGTATCAACACTATATAGAGAGAGAAAACAATACACCAAAACTTACATAATAGTTTCAATATCTCAGCTATTGTTATTATTCTATAACTTTTATGAATTCTATTGAGACACCATGAGAAACAGGTAAAGAATCACTGAGAGGAAGAACCTAAATGTTTAGAAATTATTGTTTCAAGAAATCTGAAGCACTCTTGCATTCTCATCTATTTGTTTCCTGTTCTGAGAGCTGTGTGTGTGTTTTTCTGAATGTGTGAATGTGTTCATCTATTTGTCCTCATTGATTTTCTATGCTGAACTATCCAAAATTAGTTACAGTTTATTTATTTAAAAAAGCTTTATTTTGTATGAAAAGGTTAAAAACTGTATTTTAATGACATACAATTTTAGTTTGTCTTGCATATTTTTTTATTATTAAATCAGACAACATTTTAAGCGGTTAATCACCTGTGGGGCATGTTGTCACATTTCACTTTCATTATTTTAATTCAGGGTAAATAAAAAAAAAGTATACACTGTATTAGTGAAACAAGACCACACAGACGTGTGAAATTACACGAGTTACACAAACTAAAAAAGCCAAAAAGTGTTATGTTTATAACTGGAAATGACACAAATCTGTATTACAAACTCCACAGAATACACACACACACACACACACACACACACACACACACACACACACACACACACCA
>NW_015544223.1:801677-805202 GCF_001515605.1 Sinocyclocheilus anshuiensis | reverse complement strand
ATCTGTTATACACTCCACAGAAAACACACACACACACACACACACACACACACACACACACACACACACCACTTTCGACTAAACATCGTTTTTTCAGGTCCTACTTTGTAGCTTATTTGTGGAAAGTGCCAGAATGCAACAGAATATATACAACTGAAACAATACAACATAATATAACAGAATCGGTTGCATTGTACTGAAAATAAACAGAATCAGATTAACACTATAAGAACAGCCTAAACTGTAAAAAATGATTGTGATTTTAACAGTAAAAGACTGTAAAAAGGCTACAATACAAACCTGTTAATTGGTTATCAGTAAGTTTCCATACTACATACGGTGAATAACTGTAATTACATTTAATGTAATTTTACAGTAAAATACTCTTAAAAATATGGTTTTTGGAAGTGAAAAAGAAAGAGTCATTGTATAATTTACAGTGAAAAACTGTAAATTGACACTCCCAGAATTCCCTGCATGACACTTCATATTTTATGTTTTTTCGTTGAAATAACTGTTTCTTCTTAGTTTTTTCTTATCAGTTGTGTGCATTAGTGTTTTATCTTACATCTAATGTTGTTAAATTCATGTTTATTGCATTATTTCAGTATCATGTGTGTTACCATGATGGTGTTTAGTGTTTGTGTGAATGACACTGTGCACCTTCTATGTATATATTAGTATTTTCCTTCTCAGCTTTTGCAAGAGCTTATTGTGGTGAGCTTTGATTCATCATGTGACTTTCTCATCACCACCTGTTTTTGGTGGTAATCAGCATTTCAATGGTTTAACCTAAAATGTTTCTACCATATTTTTAACGGTGAAGTTCTGGCAACCACAGCTGCCGGTATTTTACCGTAAACGTCACAGGTTTTTTTTTTTTACGGTGTACAATATAAATTAGTAAAACAGAATATTTTGGGGACTTTACAAAAAAGGCATCAGTGTTACGACATTCACGATGCATTGTGAAGTTTTTGTACTCAGTTCAATGCGAAGATCTGTCATCTGTTGTAAGTACAATACTCAAGTAAATGTACTTAGTTACTGTCCGTCTCTGGTTGCTGCTCCAGTTTTGCCTGTAATAACCGCCATCGAGGAGGAGGAGGATTCTTCTGCTGCTGCTGCTGCGGTCAGAGTGAGTTAAAACCGGGATGGAAATTGAATACGAGCCGCTGTCTAACCACATGCATCCATTATTTCTGCAAGTCAGACTCACTTCAACATGACGCGCTCTCGTCTACAGCATCCTTCTCTCTCCTCCTTTGTGAGGTGGACCCATTGAGGCGTTTCTGAGAATACAGTATCACCTGACGACGTCTACCTGGCATCGGCTTATTAAGGACGGATGATGATGATAGAGGAGGATGAAGCGGAGGCTCATCAGGTGGATATGGAGTCGGATTTGGTCAGCAGACCTCGCTCATGCATCTGGACGAACGACTTCTCATGTGAGGTGAACGCGGATCTGTCGCTTAATTTCTCCATATTTAAAGTAGATTCGGATCATGTTCCATCACCGGCGTGCAGGAGGAGGAGGATGATGCTGGATGCCGGAGGATTTCACGACTTTACGGGAGCTGCGCTGCGCAAAACCAAGGCATCCTCCCGGCGGAACGACGGAACGAGTGGGGAAACCAGTCCTACGCGGAGCTCATCACCCGAGCCATCGATCATGTGAGGTGAACGCGGATCTGTCGCTTAATTTCTCCATATTTAAAGTAGATTCGGATCATGTTCCATCACCGGCGTGCAGGAGGAGGAGGATGATGCTGGATGCCGGAGGATTTCGCGACTTTACGGGAGCTGCGCTGCGCAAAACCAAGGCATCCTCCCGGCGGAACGAGTGGGGAAACCAGTCCTACGCGGAGCTCATCACCCGAGCCATCGAGAGCACACCCGAGAAAAGACTCACCCTGTCTCAGATCTACGACTGGATGGTCCGATATGTGCCCTATTTCAAAGATAAAGGAAACAGCAACAGCTCTGCCGGATGGAAGGTAACACATGCGTGCACACACAATACCAATTCACGTTTGTTGGTCAACTTTCACTTACAAGGTTCTTGACCTGGTGATTTGCTCTAAAAATAGTTAACACTTCACATGAATTTGGCATAACATTACATGAAATGCAATATATACATTCACTATTCAATACGTACTGTATATAAACACACATAATACTGTATATAATAATACAGTACACAATAATGCAAGGTGCATAATGGGTAAAGAGGGCAAATGAAAGTGTTCTTACCATATTATTGTAAACTCATCTGTATTTAGAACCCATCCAGAACCTTTTATTCATTTGAGATAAATTCATTCTGGAAAGATTGAGTCTTGTTCTTAAGCTCTGGTTATTTCATACAGAGAAAAAAAGGGCAAAGGCAGGAAAAATGTGGGAGTTAGAAAGATAGGATGTATGCAAAATATAGGGGTATGATACAATGCATATTTTATAATACACATAAAATTGCTAGGGTATGTTTAAGTGGATAATGATGGAGGACAACACTGTTGAAAAAAACAGCATATGCTGGTTAGGTATGTTTTGATGCTGGGATGCTGGTTTAAGCTGGTCCTTTGCTGGTTTAAGCTGGTCCTTTGCTGGTTTAAGCTGGTCCTTTGCTGGTTTAAGCTGGTCCTTTGCTGGTTTAAGCTGGTCCTTTGCTGGTTTAAGCTGGTCCTTTGCTGGTTTAAGCTGGTCCTTTGCTGGTTTAAGCTGGTCCTTTGCTGGTTTAAGCTGGTCCTTTGCTGGTTTAAGCTGGTCCTTTGCTGGTTTAAGCTGGTCCTTTGCTGGTTTAAGCTGGTCCTTTGCTGGTTTAAGCTGGTTCTTTGCTGGACCAGCATAATCCAGCAAAGGACCAGCTTAAACCAGCATCCCAGCATCAAAACATACCTAACCAGCATATGCTGGTTTTTTCAACGGGGAAAACATTTTAGGGGGGAAACATCTGCATAATGCAATCATGCATTGTCAGTATCCCACTACTCCAATACTCTGCAATCAGACTGATTCATTCCAAACACTTGTTATATTGTGACACCTTTGTAATTTTCTTTTATTTCATATTTGAACTTCACACTTTATTAATTGACAGTTACAAGTTTAATATTTCAATAATAATTTCAATAATTCAGATTATACAGTAAGTGCCTTTCAGTTAGGAGTTGTAGGGCTGTTTGTTGTTTGTTAGGTTTCATTTTGTCCCACCCAAATTGTCTTTTAACACTATTTCAAAGCAAGAATTTCTTTCAAGGCATAGTTTGTTAAGTTATGTAACCCAGTCCAAATGGTCAGCTATGGTACTAACGTCTTTTGTAGTACATGATAGTATTTGTTGTACTTTGTCAATGTTTCACCCAATAATGATCCTAACAGAAAATATTTGAGCAGCGTACTGTTGCTGTGGTTACCTCCTCAGACAAACTCTGTTCTGCTCACATGTTTCTATTTAAAGGGGTCATATGATGCTTTTTTAAAGATCATTATTTTGTGTATTTGGTGTAACAGAATATG
>NW_015544223.1:794583-801202 GCF_001515605.1 Sinocyclocheilus anshuiensis | reverse complement strand
CGTTTCAGTTTTATCTTTGAACTATTGTACGTATTTGTGCAAAAATGGTTATCATTTATTATAATACAATGTTACAGTCAACAATGAAAACAATAAGTCTTATTTATTGATTTATTGATTGATTGATTGTGGCAAGGCCGGTGAAAATTTTGCCAGGGCAAGTCAAAAATTTAAACCACTGACCAAACCGGGCCAGTAGTGCATGTGAAAGGAGAATGTAATTGTGTGAAAGCAAAAATATATGTATGTGAAAGGAGAATGTAAGTGTGTGAGAGTGCCAGAATGAATTATGGCTTGTACAGCCCCTCATAGTTATTACATATTAATATATATATTATGTTGTGCAGTTATGCCAACCAGTGCCACTGTGGGAACTGCTGACACAGTCCTACTGATTTAAGAGGAAATTAAAAAAACAGTGAAGATAAAAATGTTTGTTTTAATTAACATTCACATATTTTAGATTTATTTTACTTTTTTATAACAGTTTTGCAAGTGTTTTTTTTTTATAAAAAATTGAAAAGTTGTCCTGACAGAATGAGTGTGAATCCAAATGACAAACAATCATTTTAGTGACAGCATCCAATTATAAAACAGAAATTAGACTTGTGTTACCCAACCCAGTTTTCCCTGAATAGTTTTTAATATTGTGATGAACTATAGTATATAACAATCGGTCATAGTGTCTAAATAATTAGTCATCAGGGGTCTCATTTATAAATGTTGCGTACGCACAAAATGGGCATAGAAATTGCGTAAGCAATTTTCCACGCACATATCGGGATTTATTAAAAATAAACTTGGCGTAAATATGTACGCACCACACAGACATTCTAGACCATGCGTACGCGCTCTTTTTCCTGGTTTCGGGGAGGAGTCGGGGTGGAGATGCACAATCTTCCCCTGACTGGGATTTATGCGCAGGTTCTGGCGTACGCATGGTTTTATAAATCTGAAAACTTTTGTGCATACGCATAATCTAGCTTTTGTGCATACGTACACTTTTAGGATGAAATCTACGGAAAGTTGTATAAATGAGACCCCAGCACAGTTATGAACTGTAAAGTCTACTGAGTGTAATTTTCAAATACTTGTAAATGATGACAAAAAGATGCTCTTTCTCTCAGTATGTGGTCTAGTTGTAAAATAGTATATGAAGAGAAATGATAACATGACTTGAAGCTGCTATAGCAAGCAGTGCTCTCTGTTGCACTATACAAACCCCATATGATAGAGACAGAGCCTGTAAGTCCTTTTGCTCTGTCTTGCCTCATTAGGTATCATTTCAGTGGCTGTTGAAATAGTGAAAAAAGAACAGGAAAACAATGATTTTTGGGCACCTGAACAGATGGCTTCAGTGTGACAACACTGGGAAAAAAAGAGTGTACCACAAAATAATGGCAAGAAAACACATCTTTCTATAAGCTGTCCTTGTGTGTTGCACACACACGCACACACATGTCCAGTGTGGTCAGCTTTACTGACTCAAACTCTTAAATGAGCTGGTTCTTTTTGGTGAGTCAAAAACACAGACTGCATCCATATAGCCCAATTCCATTCATTTGTGAATCATAAAATTACTACTTCTACTTTTTCTGCAGCCATTACTCCAGTTTTCAATTTCAATTTTTAATAATTAATTTTATTTATGTATTGAGAAATTAATACTTTTATTCAGCAAAGACGCATTAAGTTGATTAAGAATGACAGGAAAGACATTTATAATGTTACAAAAGGTTTGTATTTCAAATAAGTGCTGATCTTTTACAGAATCCTGAAACAAATGCATCACAGTTTCCACAAAAATATTAAGCAGCAACAACTGTTTTAATTATTTAAACAGTTTTAATTATTTAATTAAAATGATTTATTCATTTCAAACTAAGTGCAAAAAGAAGGATGTAAAATGCTTTCTGAATGATTTCTGTACAAAAACAAGCAAAAATATGATTAAGTTGTATGATCTTCCTATTAGACTGTCTTTGGCGAAATGTTGCTCTTTTGATGGATATGCATAAGAGTAATTGCCTGTCACAACAGAAAATTACTTTCTCCTCATTATTGCATTTTGAAAAAAAATGTTTTTAATGCCCTTGTGGGTGTGTGCATTAGGATTTGTGTGTCTTGACAACATTTTTAATCCACCATTTGAAAGAATGTCATATTGATATTCTTTTCTGAAAGAGGGAAGGAAACAGTCAGACTGTAATGTGAAGTGACTAGAGTGTTATTTATAACATGTCTTTAAGGTCTTTAATGGTGCAAGGCAGCAGGAGCAGGAGCAAAGAGTCAGGAGCCAATGAGAGAGAAAGAGAGATGATAGACATTGGAATAAAGAGAGAGCAAGCAGGTTCACATTTTGTGTGTATAAATACAAAAACAGTTATAACATCTGTTATAACATTCTGCAGTAGCAACACCAAGGTCATGGCTTCAGTTCAGCTGTTGTACCTTTGGATAAAAGCATTTGCCAAACACAAATTTCTGGCAACATTGTTGACTTGATTGCACAGACACTATTGGAAGAGAACTGAACTGAGCTGCACGGTGACATCACTGAATCAACAATGAACTGACTTTAACTGATCAACTGACTGTTTTCTATTGTCCTCTTGCATTATCAGTGTATTTTTTTCCCTGTTTAACACTGTAAAGCTGCTTTGACACAATCTATATTGTATAAAGCACTATAAAAGTGGCTTGACTTGAGAAAATGTAAGATATGTAATTGTCAAAGATGTACTTCCACAGAAATATAGCAGAACGTTGCACTTCAACCAATTCAAGTATCGTGTATTGTCCTTTGATATATTTATCAACATCAAATTTTAGCTGTTATTTAGATGCAATAAACCACACACAAACATGTTAGTGTTTTTTTATTTCTTAAAAACCACAAGCTGATAGATATTTCTAGTCATTTTCTCAATAGAAAAGAATGAGTACCTATAATGGAAAGGATTTCTAGTCCTAACCACTAGTATATGACAGGTTGCTATGTTGTTGTTTTTTTTTTAAATGAACAGATTATACATTTTTTTTTTTTTTGTTCACTGTTATATGAAGGTCACATAAAAATAAAGAAATAAAGAAATAAGTAAATAATTATTTTTACTAATTTAAATGCATTTTATATGTAGATTTTATGGTTTTACCCTTGTCTCAAACCTTCTTAAACTATGAAAATCCATTATAGTAATTTGAATATAAAATGTGAGAAATGTGATGTAAGAAGACAATAAAGAAATAACACGGTTAATGTCACTTCTACAACAACAAAGTATGTTTATTGTTAATATGTTGTTTTATATTAAACACAGCTTTGCACTGACAGCTGCCATATATTTAAGTGCATATCTTATTATTTTGAAAGTTCTATAACACTCTGAAGGTAACTGTTCAGAAAAACTTCGCCATCTACTGATTTAATGAATTCAAGAGTTTTTCTTTTCTTTTTTAAATAAGCTACCAATAAGCCACATTTTATCAAATTATTATGCATTGTAAACCCTAAGTTACATCACAAAAAAAAAAAAAATGTAATTTAATAAACTCCAAGATAAAATTGGTAGAACTTTGTATTTTGATTTTGTACACAAGCATTTGCACATAAATATTGAGTTAACTAACTAACTAAATACAATTTGATTGCATTTATCATGGTACTGGGGGTAGGCCTCAGTTCCCATTATCTCTCGACCTGTTGATTGGTGGTTACCTTATATTTGCAAGTTAATCCATAAATGTATCCATGCATGTGTTTAATGCATAAATTTATGCCTGTCTTCGTGTCTGTTTTTTGTGTTTTAGTGGTTCTTTATGCTGTGTGTCTCGCCTCATGTAAGCATACATACAGTCTGTGTTGGGTGTCTGTGTGTGTGCTGATGAACTCAGTTGGAGACTGAGTCCTCAGGGAACAGCTCATGTTAATAATTCAGACATGGCTTATTATCAAGCAAGTGCAGATTTCATCTTAATTGCAGGCAGTCTGTTCTGCTCAGTATCTCACGAAAGCGTGTATGCCTAAATGTTCAGCTCTGCACACACATGAAACAGCCTTCTAATCTTCATGGACCTTTCAGAGGCAGAATAAAATAACTCCCTTGCAATGACAAACTGAAGTGAATTGATAAAAAT
The DNA here is from genome assembly GCF_001515605.1 of Sinocyclocheilus anshuiensis. Lineage (NCBI taxonomy): Eukaryota > Metazoa > Chordata > Actinopteri > Cypriniformes > Cyprinidae > Sinocyclocheilus > Sinocyclocheilus anshuiensis. The sequence continues at coordinate 797,065 of NW_015544223.1, read as the reverse complement.
GTCTAACAAGTCTCACGCCGTTGTGAAGTTTGGTGCAGTGTAATCTTTCGCACTTTAAAGATCATGTATATAATTTTCTGCATGTTAAAATACTTCCTCCTTTCCCAGTTTATTGAGGAGAGACAACAATAAGCCATTGGTAGGCCAATTTTCTGAAGAGAGTAAACACTTCCAACACATTGCTCTGTTTGTTTGAGCACCCTGACATGTCTATATCTTGCCCAAACAATGCCATGAGTTTTGGATAGGACAGTTGATTGTTAGAAGATGAGGAGGTGGTAGGAGTGTTAGAGAAACCTGTTTGGATAAAATCATAAGTCCTTTAAAAAATAACTATAAATCCAGTAGACTTTAATCAAAGGAAGGGCCAAAGCCATTTATAAAAACCTGAATAATAAAACAAGCAGCTGTGGTTGCCAGAAATTTACCATAAAAATATGGTGATGATGTTTCAGGTATTATAGGATGGCATGTTGGCGCATGTATATTTATGACTTGAGGCCTGTTCACATCAAGGAAGATAACTATAATGATATTGATATAGTTTTAAAATCATAATTTCAAAGAACAGCGCACACAACTATCCACACCACAACTATAATGATAATGACACAAAGGAATTATATTGTTGGAATCACTTTCCAGCTGATGAACGATTAAAAACATTGACAGCCAATCAGAATCCATCCTGCTTTAAAGAACCGGAGGCAAACAACACAAATGCAGCACATGCTTATAAAAAACAGAAAGTCATAGTGTGTTGGTGTGGACCCTAATGTAGTATTATAGTTATTATTCTTGGTGTGAACAGGCCTTTATAACCATTACCATGAGGCCGCAATTCCATAAAAACGCAGACGGGAGTAGAAAGTTGATCTGCTGACATTGAGCAAATTAAGGAACACAGACACAGCTGGATCATTTATGACCAAATCTACTAAGGGTTAAGACATGTTTTTTTTTTTCTGTTAAATAATGGCGCAAATAAAATAGTAAATTTACTTCCGCAAACCTTAGTAAATCACATTGCATGATTTATTTAAATAATCTCCTCCCTTTAAATTTTGTGTCTGAAATGGAAACTCTTACAAATGCATTTGCAGTAAGGTCAGCCACCAAAATGACTGTGTCCACGCCTGAAATCCTGAAAGTTTTTCAACACCAAAAGAGAGTTTGTGCTGGTGCAGGCTTGTTAGTAAATCTGGCCCAAATTGTTAATATACTAATCAACTTGAGCTACAAAAATCTGATTTTCGTTTAAAAAATACTGATATCCACCTTAATAATGCAGGTGTTACAACAGAAGGGGCCAGTCTGCTAACAAAAATGAGAAAAAACTAAATGATTTATATAATCATATGTAATTTATCATGCAGAGTATGCTGGGCATGTCCCTTTCATTGGAAATTATATGGTAATTCATCATTTTTTATTGCAAAACCATACATTTATATATGGTAAGGTAACTTGCAGTTAACAGGTTTTTAACATAGAACTTTTACAGTTTTTTTCTGTAAAAATTACAAACATTTTATTACAGTGTAGTCTCTCTACCACAGACATTGTGGAAGCAAATATCTCCATCTAATTATATCAACCAAACCCAAACAGTTTCATAATTTCAGCAGACTTGAGATGCTGTAAATGTTCCATTACACCAACAACGCACGCTTGTTTCTCTGCTTTGGCTACTGCAGTTAGTTATGAGCCGTCTGTGGTGATTGATGTCTGGGAGAGGCTATATCTCACACTACTCACAGTTACCGCTGACTAGCTAACACACTGTTCAAACTGGTGGGGTTATCAGAGGTCCAGGCTCATTATGATTCCTGGGATGCAGTGCTGATATAGGCTCTGTCACAAATATGGAAATATAAGTGCCAGTGGTACACTTGATTTAGTACGTGTGTTTCTGTTAAGTCCATGTGAACTTAGAGTGTCCCATTTGTTATTTTATGATTCAGAAGTGTGCTCACAAGTGCCCCGTTTGCACTATCCACCCTTCTGTAAAGCCTGCACTGGTAGACTTTATAGCAAACCTGACAGTGAGGACAGCAAGTGCTGTGGGCATCAGGACCTTTGAGACAAGGCCAAAGTAAAACTCACTTTGACGCAGCATGTGTGTGCTGCTTCTTTAATGTGCACTGATTCAGAGCTGTCCAGATGACTGCAGGTGTAAATGTGGTCAGGAGCTGAGCAGTAGAGTAGAGCAGTAGAACAAACAGACAGACAGGCTATGCTACAGGAAGTCAAGGATCTATAAGAATGGAAGGAAGCTGACATAGATTTACGATTTAAGACTTTAAGTATAGGTCCTATGGAGACTGAGGTGTGTTCTGGATTTGACATACAGTAGATGTGGGATTAAAATCCCACATCCTTTTTGAATCCAAAATGCAACATCTAAAGTCAATCAGGAAAGGGTTTATTCACCAAGTACTTAATATGAGGTCAAAACAAATACAAAAAACCACAGGAAAGA
>NW_015544223.1:787491-793295 GCF_001515605.1 Sinocyclocheilus anshuiensis | reverse complement strand
TTCAGCAGGGGTAAAAAGAGGTGCTGAGGGAGGTACACACGGTTGAGATGTGGCCATGTGCTTTTTTACGAAAGTAGGTCAGTCTGAAGGCTGAATGTTTGCTATTCCATCCATGTAAACTCTGAGCTCGGAGCCGGCAGATAGCCCCGCATGAACCCATGCTCTTTATCTCTGCCATTATGCAACTTCTCTTCATATCTTTTTCCCCAAACTTCTCTGCTGTTTTTTTTTCTGATTTTAGATTTAAGATTCTGCCTTTTTTTCATTTCAGCCTTATCCAAAAACTTTTTCCTGAGTCACCGCTATGTATGTAGCATGAATAGCTCAAACAAACATGAAAATTATGTTGTCATTCATGCACCATGTGTGTTCCAAACCAGGGTGACTTTCTTTGTTCTGCTAAACATAAACAAAACATTTAGCAAAATGTTCACTCTGCTTGTTTCCATACAACTAAATTGGATTGTGACCAGGAGAAAACAAGCTCCAAAAAGGAACAAAAGAAAAATACATTTTGAAGTCACACAGTTGGTTTAATGTGAGCATCAGACTAAAATGTAGGTCTTATTCATGTTAAACTGGGGTGAGTTTCCTGATGACGTTGTCTCTTAGAAGACTCTAAAGGTATATCTTAACTAAAGGTATACCTTTTCTAGGCGTGTTCCCTGAACTATACCTTAGGAGGTTGCTTAAGGTATACCTTCTTATGTGTGACGTTACCAGGTGCTGTCCATAGCAGTGGTGCTGAATTGGTTGATATCAATGGCTCGAGAATGGATTATTCACTCTATGCAGGGGCTGCTTCAGTGCGGTACGTGAGAAAGCGGTGTTGATTTTAAGCAAAGACACAGAAGTCTTTCCTGTTAGAATGCAACGAACTTGCATGAAACTCCCCACCACATGCATTCCCTTTAAATAGACTCCTATAAGCCTTTTCTGCCTAATGATTTGCCAGCTGATGTATCTTTGGACAATATAAAAAAAAGCTAACAACCATCAGTCTAATGACAATTTTATTATTTGCATGAAAACACTTCAGTTAACCTCATTGAACACTGGGTGTATTACAACTTCAGAATTATATTTGTATAGACTGAGATGTAATGAACTGTGAACTGTCAACAGTGATAAGGTGTAGCTAAGACTGGTCCAGACCAACCTTATGAAAGTATAACTTACAGAAGGTATACTTAACTAAGAAAGTTTCGGGAAACACGTATTAACGATAAGGTACAGCTAAGGTATAACTTAAGAATGACGTAGCGTTAAGAAGGTTTCGGGAAACACAGCCCTGGGGTGCATTTCCCGATAGCATTGTCTCTTAGTGCACTAAGAAGACTCTAAAGGTATATCTTGACTAAAGGTATACAATTTCTAGGCGTGTTCTTTGAACTATACCTTAGGAGGTTGCTTTCTTATGTACGACATTACCAGGTACTGTCTATGGGGGTGGTGCTCAATTGGTTTTAAATAAAGACAAGGAACTCTTTCCTGTTAGAACGCAACAAACTTGTGTGAATTTTTTACTTTCACATACATTACATTACATCAGGGAATAAACAAAGAAAGAAAAATATATACCCAGATCACCTCCCAGTGGTCACCACATAAAATACAAAGAAAAAAACCTACGTGAGACACTGCTTAATAATTTAACAGCTTTTAACAAAAGAAAGAAAGAAAGAAAGAAAGAAAGAAAGAAAGCCTTGCCCTACACAAGTCCAACAGAAAAACATTCTGGTAAGTAAGAGTAAATAAGTAGTTTGCTGATAAGCTACTCAAGTTACTGCATTGCAAAGTACTTTAGTATTATTTTTCTATTTTTACCCAAAATGAGGTGATGTGAGCATTGTGGAGCATTAATCACTCTCGTGTAATGTCTGTTTCGCAAGTTAGACTCATAGAAGTATTAAACTTATGATGTTCCAGGAAATCCCTTATATGGACAAATGCATCAGATTTCACTACAGCTGAATAACATGCAGATAGAGACATTTGACTCATGAAATATGAAGACAATAAACATATAATTGCAATGATATGTCTGTGCTTATCTGTGTTCTTTAAGCCATTTCGGGTATTGTCAAAAGAATGGTGTATGTTTATAATGCAACGTTAATCGACATAGCCTGTATCACAGTATAGAATTTTATAAAATAATATATTTTCTACCTCATTCTGTCATAAGAAGAAATGAACAAATTAGTAATAGCACAAATAAATACAACTGAACAAATGAATTAATTAACGATTGAAATAAACAGTGTTTTAAGATTTTCAGGTATTCAGGTACAGAAACTGTAATAAATATACATTACAAGTTAAAAAAGTTATTCAGTCAAGAACAGAGAGTGAATTTTCTGTCTTTTGTTTTATTATAGAGACATCAGCATTTACATTTACTTAAGACACAACCGAATGTGTGTACGAGGACATTTTGACATATTTTTGTGTGTATTTGTCCTTTCAAATGCAAAAAGACATGGAAGAGGACTCAGTTCAGTATCACGCACTATACAGTATGAGAGGCGGCTTTCTGTGCGCATGTCTTGGGTGTGTGTGCAGCAGAGAAAATAGCAAACAAGTCTTCTTGACTTGAATGGTTTAAAATCACATTAAAATCACTTTTTCTGTCAGCACACTTAGGTGTAGAAAACAGTGTGCGAGTCTTCTTGTGCTTGAATGGTTTAAATTCATAAAAAAAATGCACACAAAAGAATCAATAAGAGGAATCTAAATTTTAAGTACCTGATTCCTGAACTTAAGTATCAGATTCCAGAATTTGAATCAATTTTTGGTATGGGCTAACATGTTAAATAAATACTCTTTTTTTCATTCTACCGAAAATGTTCCTAGAGTCCAATGTTGCTATATTAAGAAACTACACTTTTAGGTGCATCTGATTGACAGATAAATCATGGTTTGCGCTCTTAGTTCAATGTTATTATTAAGGTTATTTTAGCTTCATATTAAGTTTGCTTTGTACACTTAGTTTAACTGCACTGTTAAAGAGGGCGAGCTTTACCAGTCAACTGAACTGTGTGCATGCATTTTAGACACTTACATTGTTCTTGCTCCGTCCATGCAATGCTTTCTATTTACGTAATATCAGTGGTATGACCCATTTCAGGAGCTGTCAAAATTACAATTTACAATCAGAGCATAGCTCATTTACGTTCCCCAAAATATTTAAACGTTAACGAATACTGATTCAAAATGCCATTACCAGTGATTGTCTGTCAAAGCAAAGCACTGTTTGAACACCCTGCCCCCCAGCTGAACGTGAAGTTTTGATTAGTTTTGCACCCAAGTCAGACCTGTCTTTTATTGCATGAAGTGCTGGGCTCCACCCCAGTAGTTTGAAAAATGCCCATCAAACGCCAGCTTGCCCTATTTCTCCATCGGCACCTTCGTCTTTGTACTTTTGGTGAAAAATAAATATAGATAAGTTGAATAGTTAATTTGTATTCAACTCAAGTAAAAGTAAAAGTACCACAATTTAATTATACTCAAGAAAGTCGAAAAAAAAATGAAAAATGTACTCAACTACTGTAACGAAAGTATTTGTAATTAGTTACTTTCCACCACTGATCATCATACGGGAAATGCACTTCTGTGCATTTGATTCCGTGACAGTTGAGGGGGGAAAAAATTTAAATTGCGTCTGAAAGTTTGGTTAGTGGTCAGTTTGTGTCTAAATGTATGTTTTTGAATAACTTTTAGAAATTTTGTTTTCATTTCTGGTGAGGATTCAGTAGTATAGTAATTAAATATCTGCTTAGTTATCAACAAAGCTCTCCCTGTTTTATTGTAGATCATTAGGCTGTTATGCTGCCTCAGAAGCCTGCCGGGATGTACAGTTGGATGTAACTTCAAACACAAATGTTGCCTGTGAAGTCATTTTCTGATTGGGCAGCAAGGCAACAAGTCAACTGCATGTAAGCTTTTGGACACAGTCAGGGACTTAAAACACAACTGAGAAATGTATCATGCGCCATGATACCAATCCTTAAAGAACCCAAGTTAAAATAAATAAATAAACAAATACAAGGATTTAAAGAATCGCATGTGCCACAATAATGTAGAATCTTCAATTTCAAGACCTCACAAAAGAATCTACTAGTGCCAGTTACACTGGCTGGCACCTTCCAGGGAGTCAGGATTCACAGGATATATCAATCGTTTGGGAAGCAAAGTTATCAGATTAGCAAAAAATAACTTTTCTAAATTAAAATAATCAATGGATTCACTTCATTTTGCAAGGTTCAAATTTTACTTTACTTTTAAAGAGACTCAATAGAAGGTCAAAACCTGTCACAGCATTCTTTTAAACATTCACTACCAAAATCTCCTCCAGACATGCATCAGCCATTCATGCGCGATCTTATTAGAAGCTTTTACTGCAGACACTGGACTCAGCAGTCTGAGCCAAAATGCACATTAATATTTCAGTGTCTCGTGTCCAGGATCTCAGAGATGAATGCATCTCATTTGTTTCTCTTCTCCATCTCTCAAAGTATCTGCCCTTACTTTCTACTTTCCCTTCTTCACTCTCTCTCTGTCTCTCTGGTGCACTAACTCGAAATGACTTAATTGGGGTTTTTTTTCTTTTGTTTCGGGAAATAGCTGGCAGTTGGTGAGGGGGATGGACATCTGTAATTACCCATCTTTCCTACCACTAACATCACGAAAGGGGCATGTTGTTTCTTCTCCTTATTTTTCATATATATTCTCTTGATATTTTGTGTCTACTCTTGCAAAGCAACAGATATCTGAAATGTAAGATAAAATCAGATTTCAGAGGCACATCCAGTAGGAGTGTGTAGTATGACCAAAATCGAATATCACAGTTTAAATAATTGTTTTTCATGGTAACTATTGTTTTTGTTTTTGCCACTCTGTATCTGAGCCTAATTTGTACCAGCAAACAGGGACTCAAATGTGAGCAAGAGATATGAGGTCTGAATAAAAGATACAAAGGTACAAATCTAGCTACAACATAGTGGGAGAGTGAGGAAACTTGTACTACCGATTACTTTGTGTATGTGGGATAAAGATAATAGAATTTGAGAGTTGCCAAATATTAAAGACAGTATTTGCTTTCTTATCTGTCTATATCTTACATTTACATTTTACATTTAGTCATTTAGCGGACACTTTTATCCAAAGCGACTTATAAATGAGGACAATATCAAAACTAAAAACTAACAAAAGAGCAACAATATATAAGTGCAAATGACAAGTCTCGGTTAGCCTAACGCAGTACACGTAGCAAGGTGTATATATATATATATATATTATTTTATTTAGTCATTTAGCAGATGCTTTTATCCAAAGCGACTTACAAATGAGGACAATAAAAGCAGTCAAAATTAACAAAAGAGCAACAATACTGTATATAAGTGCAAATGACAAGTCTCGGTTATATATAATATTATATATATATTATACACACACATATATACAAAGAAAAACAAGTAGATAGAATAAAAAAAATAGAAAGCTAGTGTTTTTTTTGTTTTGTTTTTTTTTTATAAAAAAAAAAGATAAAGTAGAATTAAAATTAAGAGGGTCAAATAAAGGTGGATCAGATGTGTTTTTAGTCATTTCTTGAAGATGGCTAAGGACTCCACCAGGAGGGAACAGTTAATGAAAAAGTCAGTGAAAGTGATTTTGTGCCTCTTTGAGATGGCACAATAATACGCCGTTCACTTGCAGAACCCACGCTTCTAGAGGGCACATAACTCTGAAGTAATGAATTTAGGTAAAGGGTTGCAGAGCCAGTGGTGGTTTTGTAGGCAAAC
>NW_015544223.1:786762-787427 GCF_001515605.1 Sinocyclocheilus anshuiensis | reverse complement strand
TATATACCTTGCTACGTGTGCTGCGTTTAGTCATTTGCACTTATATATTATTGCTCTTTTGTTAGTTTTAACTGCTTTTATTGTCCTCATTTGTAAGTCGCTTTGGATAAAAGCGTCTGCTAAATGACTAAATGAAAATGTAAATATGACTGAGATCAGGGAAGTTGACAAGGTCGCCATCCTAGGAACTGTTTGGCCCTGCCATGGATGGTTTTGCTGAGCGGTTTACAACGGCAGAGAAGTCTCCATCCCAGTCCCAGCCTGAGTATGAGCCTGGGCTTCAGCAGCGCCCTCGGATGGCAAAACTCTTCCCGTTTCCCAGGTGTCAAGGTCTCTGCCCCAGAGTGACATTGGACCCTGTGCCTCAGAAGCCGTCCTGATCCCAACTCAGAGAGAAAGAGGAGAGGGCCAGTTTTTGCCAAAGCCGGAACGCCCTCAAAGAAGTCTCGCACTCGCTCTCCATCCCTCCACTTAACTCTGAACGATGGAAGCTCTTTTCAGGCTGGGCCTGTTCTTCTTATTCAGGGCGCCCAAGCAAACTACCACTGTGATAGCGGACCCACATACTCAAAAGAGCATTTCTCCTTTCCTCATTACCACGAATGTCAGTTCCCTGCCTCCGTGCTGTGACCTGCCACTCGACCACTTGACATCCGGCTCCGAGC
>NW_015544223.1:775462-786314 GCF_001515605.1 Sinocyclocheilus anshuiensis | reverse complement strand
ATGCGAGCAGCTATCGTCGGATCATCAGGATGGAATGAGAGGTAGAGTTGAGTGTCATCAGCATAGCAGTGATATGAAAAGCCATGTTTCTGAATGACAGAACTTAGTGATGCCATGTAGACAGAGAAGAGAAGTGGTCCAAGAACTGAGCCATCCATCAGCCATCCAGTTAGGCTCATCAACCATAACTCCTTCAAATACAGCTAGAAACCTTGGAGTTGTGATTGATGATAAGTGAGCGGTTTACAACGGCAGAGAAGTCTCCATCCCAGTCCCAGCCTGAGTATGAGCCTGGGCTTCAGCAGCGCCCTCGGATGGCAAAACTCTTCCCGTTTCCCAGGTGTCAAGGTCTCTGCCCCAGAGTGACATTGGACCCTGTGCCTCAGAAGCCGTCCTGATCCCAACTCAGAGAGAAAGAGGAGAGGGCCAGTTTTTGCCAAAGCCGGAACGCCCTCAAAGAAGTCTCGCACTCGCTCTCCATCCCTCCACTTAACTCTGAACGATGGAAGCTCTTTTCAGGCTGGGCCTGTTCTTCTCATTCAGGGCGCCCAAGCAAACTACCACTGTGATAGCGGACCCACATACTCAAAAGAGCATTTCTCCTTTCCTCATTACCACGAATGTCAGTTCCCTTCCTCCGTGCTGTGACCTGCCACTCGACCACTTGCCATCCGCCTCCGAGCTTGGAAATCCATCCCGGATGTGTTGAGTTGGGTTCCAAAAACCATAGAATGAGGTTATATGCTCCAGTTCGCTCGCAGGCCACCTCGCTTCAGAGGTATTAGTCAAACTTTGATGTGGGACAACGATGCTCACGTTTTCCGGTCCGAAGTGCAAACTCTTTGCAAAAGGAGCAGTGGAAGTGGTTTCTCTAGCGAAAAGTGAGTCAGGCTTTTACAGCCATTACTTCCTCATTCCACAGAAAAATGTCGGGCTCACGCCTATTCTCCGTTTCAAGCATCTGAACCGTTCGCTTATGAAATAACCATTCAAGAGGTTGACGTTGAAGTAGATCCTTGCGTAACTATGCCCCGCGGACTGGTTTTTATTAGTGGATCTGAAAGACGCTTACTTTCACATCCAGATAGCCCCTCATCACAGACTGTTCTTGAGATCCACATTCGAGGGGGTGGCTTATCAACATACAGTCCTACCATTCGGACTGTCTCTTGCCCCGCACACTTTTACGAAGTGCATGGACACGACTCTTACCACCCTTGAATTATATGATACCATTGAGGACAGACCTCCTCTCTCAAACAAGAGGCATGATTTGGCATCCCCGGCCAGAGCTGTGGAGCTGGTTTCTCTAGCGAAAAGTGAGTCAGGCTTTTACAGCCATTACTTCCTCATTCCACAGAAAAATGTCGGGCTCACGCCTATTCTCCGTTTCAAGCATCTGAACCGTTCGCTTATGAAATAACCATTCAAGAGGTTGACGTTGAAGTAGATCCTTGCGTAACTATGCCCCGCGGACTGGTTTTTATTAGTGGATCTGAAAGACGCTTACTTTCACATCCAGATAGCCCCTCATCACAGACTGTTCTTGAGATCCACATTCGAGGGGGTGGCTTATCAACATACAGTCCTACCATTCGGACTGTCTCTTGCCCCGCACACTTTTACGAAGTGCATGGACACGACTCTTACCACCCTTGAATTATATGATGCCATTGAGGACAGACCTCCTCTCTCAAACGAGAGGCATGATTTGGCATCCGACCTCTACAATTAATCTAAAAAGCCGCTGCAAGATTAATCTTTAATGCGCCGAAAAAAACGCATGTCACACCTCTGTTCATCAATTTGCACTGGTTACCAATAGCTGCTCGCATAAAATTCAATAACGAGAGGCATGATTTGGCATCCGCGGCCAGAGCTGTGGAGCCTTCATGTTTGGCCCCTCGACGGGAGTCATTACAGCTCCCCGCGAGTGTGACTAATACCATTTTAGAGGCTAGAGCCTCATCTACGAGATGCCTCTATGCCCTTAAATGGTCTTTTCTGACTGGTGTGCAGCACGGAATGAGGACCCAACAATTGTAGAGTCGTCCTCAAACCAAGACACAGCTAAGTGCCTAAAGTGCTCTCCACTCTGTTCAGAGCACAAGTCATCACCCTTCTAGCTCTTCCCAATTCAGAGGATGAGCAGGGTCCCAATCCATTTCTATCAGTAATATCTGTGTGACCGCCAGCTGGTTGTCACCATCTACCTTCACCAGGTTTTATAACTTGGACATCCCTGCCCTCCAGGCATGGATTTTGTCCACTTAAGTTGACCTAATCCCCTTTGTAAGTGGAGAAGGTTTTGTTATGTAGTCAAGGTCTTCAGGATTACTAGAAAGCTACAGGCAGGCAGTTTGATGAAGGTTGACTCTTCCCGAAAATGGACATTAAAGGCCAGAGTTGAGAACATGTAACATGTAAATAATGTTGCTATCTACCATCATGACTGTGCCTGTGCCTTAAAGCAACACCATGTAACTTCTTTTCTCACGGTTCCCCCATGTGGTTGATAAGCGCAATTGTTTGTTACCAGTGTCGTAAAAACTGTTGCTGTATAAGCTTGCCCGTGGGCATCGCAATACACCTGAATTTGAGAAATGACTAAAAACACATCTGTTCCACCTTTATTTGACCCTCTAACTCTAGCACTTTCTATTCCATTTTAATTCTACTTTATATATTTATCTTCTTTTTTTATTTAAAAAAAAACTAGCAGCTTTCTATTGTTTTCTATTCTTGTGTGACCGCCAGCTGGTTGTCACCATCTACCTTCACCAGGTTTTATAACTTGGACATCCCTGCCCTCCAGGCATGGATTTTGTCCACTTAAGTTGACCTAATCCCCTTTGTAAGTGGAGAAGGTTTTGTTATGTAGTCAAGGTCTTCAGGATTACTAGAAAGCTACAGGCAGGCAGTTTGATGAAGGTTGACTCTTCCCGAAAATGGACATTAAAGGCCAGAGTTGAGAACATGTAACATGTAAATAATGTTGCTATCTACCATCATGACTGTGCCTGTGCCTTAAAGCAACACCATGTAACTTCTTTTCTCACGGTTCCCCCATGTGGTTGATAAGCGCAATTGTTTGTTACCAGTGTCGTAAAAACTGTTGCTGTATAAGCTTGCCCGTGGGCATCGCAATACACCTGAATTTGTTGACTAAGCTGACGGAACCGGCGAATGGAAAACCTCGTTTTGAAACCATGTCCACTGACCAGGTAAAGTAGCCCGTGTTACACTATGTTCTACAAATATCATTAAAAAAATTGTATGCATTGTTACTCCAGAATTGAAAACTACAATGACAAAAAGAACGGTAGTATGTTTGCCTAGTTTTTTTGCTCGAAGGATGTAATTTGTATAATAGAATAAAATGTTGTCCGCATAATCATGCAGCCATAATGTCCATAATAGCCTATACATCGGACATTGTCATAAGTTTATAAGGCTGTAAAATAACAGAGCCTCTTTATTTGAATAACCGTTCAGACATGAAGTAGACTGGGGAATTAGTTTTTGAATCTTGGGTGTCTAAAAAGACATGGTACGCATGGTACAGCTCGCGCCACCGAGTGTAAGCCTGTCCGATATTGATTCGTCTTCAGGCTCGTGTCCGATCGCTCTCTCTCTTTCTTTTCTTTGCTTCCTCAGACAAATCCCTTTTTGGTTTCTTTGCTGGCTCTGCCATGGCTTTGGTTTTGAGACTTGCATATTAGATCGTTTCGTCTTATAGTTAGCTGTTGGCTAACTCCACCCAGGCTACGAGTAAAATATGTGACGTATGCCGTAAGCAGGTCACACTCTTCCGCTGGTAGGGAATGTGTGTACCGACCCGAACACGAAACTTACAGAGTGTGGTTCTAGCGGCTAGGGAGGCTGCTCAGCTAGCAGCGGTAATAGAATGTGTCCCGTTAAGAGGTGTTCTACCACTGAAATAATTTTAGATACATTATTTTAATGTAAAAAAACTACATAGTGTTGCTTTAAAACACTTTGTGATCATTGTTTGGTTGGCAGCTCATTCCTTTAAAGCTAGTGCTCACAAATTAATCATTGATTGTTCTACCCTTACCACATTTTGTCTACCCCATGTTTTAGCCTGTTGTAATCCCTAACATGCTAATTAATCCATTTGAAATGAATCCCAAAATCATTCCTTTCTCAGCTATTAGTCAAGTCAAGCAAACCTGCATTTTTTGCTTTCTCCCATCATGCGTGAGTGAATCCCAGCCCCTCCCCCCTAAATTCACCCATGTCACTTTCACGGGGATGAGAGACTGGTTAGGAGAAAAAAAGGCTGCTATGGCAACAAGAACCCTCCCTTTCTCATGGGTCTCCTTAGCAACTGGTCGCTTAGTAGTATAGCTCCAAGTGTGCCCAGTGTGGCAAGCTTGCATATGAGTGTGGGTTATTACTCTGCATAGTGTGACTGGGGCATGGCATACAGCCTGAATGTGGCCTTTAAAGTGTCTGAGCTTGATTTATTTATGGGATGGCTGACTTTAAAATGAGAGCTGACAATGTCCACATGGACAGGGGGACCTCATTTATATTAGTGGGTGTTCATATGTAAAATGTACACATGCAGTTTTGTATGTTTGAATAGACACAAAATCTGCATTCCGGCAGGATCTAAAATGTAAACACTTTTATGTATATACAACTTTAGATATGTATAAATCTTTATGAATCTTCAGAACTGAAATCACCAGAAGCTAGGTTACTACTGATTGTAACCAAGTTCAGTACTCAAACACAATCTCTTTATCAAACCTTGTCTGAGAAAGATATTTTTAATGGCAAATTTATTCTTAAAGGTCAGTTCAAAAAAATCTAATTTCTGTGTAAATTGTTAATATATCAGCTCTTACCATTCTTACAATTTACCCAAAACGTATAGATGAAATTCTGATTAGAAAAACACAAAAATTAAAATTACCAAAAAAATTAAAAATTAAAGTAACACTGTCAATGTTACAGTTTAACAGATTTACAGTCTTTATAAATCACTGAACAGAATGAAGCCATTATAATGTCAAAGTTAAATTTCATTAATTTATTATTATATGCTGAATTCCTTATTCTTTAAAGCTTCCTAGAAGTATTCATAAAGATTGTTCATACATTAAAGGTTATTTTTATGTTTGTATTGTATGTTTTTTGTTGATACTGTACATTTCAGTGTCTATCCAAACATAGAAAAATGTACAAGTGTACAACAGCCAAGGATTTTTGCATTAACATACAGAAGAGTGCACATCACATTGATAATTCTCCATTTTCCATGCTAAACACACACCTCACATATTTGCTTTTATAGAATTAAATAATAAATTATGTATATTAAATTGTGATTAGAGGCACACTAACCTTTACAATAAAGCAAATCAGATTATTATTACTGTGAATGAGATTATGCAAACATGAAAAGGGCTGCCCGCATTTGTCTTACACTGTCAGAAATAAAGGTACAAAAGCTAGTACACCTTTGTACCTTATTTATCCCTAAAGGGTGCATATTGGTACCTGAAAGGTACATATTAGTACCTAAAGTGTCTGTATTGGTATCTAAATGGTTCATATTAGTGCCTTTTGAAAGGGTACCACCCCAGTGACATCTTTTGTTCCTTTTTTCTGAGAGTGTACTGTTACTTGTGTCCTTCAGTAAAGTGGATGATATATCCTGGTAACATGACTGATGTATTGTGTTTTGAGACGATTTTGGTGGACTGTGGACAGGGGGATCCCAGGTCGCACCCATAAGGCTGAGTCAAACTGGCACAGGATTCTGGATTTTCTGATCTGTCTGCTTCTCAGATGCTCAGCTTATCTGGTGGCACTATTTATAACTACCTAACTCACGATGACTAGCACCCACACCCACAGCTCCTGCGGGAAACACAGCCTGCTCATGGCAATTAACATACAGCAAGCCAAGAATCACCCACCACTTCTATTACCCGTTCAGCAGACACTCTGACTGGAGTGAGCACATTTCTCCTTTAAGGCTTTTAATATCATTGTGGTTCCATGCATTTCAGAAAAACAATTTTTTTTAAAGGTTTGTATTATGTTGCTGTTTGGTGTGCAATCAGTGCTAAATCTTGACCACACTTTTTAATTAGTGTCTTTAATGGCAGAGGGACACTGTATATTTTGTATTGCCCTATTATAATACATAAATTACCTCAGTATTATGTTTCTGTGGTCAGCAATTTATTTAAAACCGTTTGACAGTAAATTGAAAATCCATCTTGATTTCTTGGAAAGATATATAAATAATGAGTTATTTATTATTTATTTATCATTTAATAATCTCATAATTATTTGAAGATCCTACTTCATTGAAAGTAGCCTATTGTCATGAATTATATATTTGTTACATGTCTGCTATGTTTCTTTGTGATTTTTTTTTTTTGGTTCTGTCAGTTCTAGTTTCTGAGTCTGTTTAATTAGTCATTCTGTCCACCTGTTGTCTGATTAATTATCTAATTAGTTCCCTTTGTTTGGTTCATGTTTATAATCCCTCAGTTCTCCCTTATGCCCGGTTCATACTACACGATTTTAGCCCGATTTTGCCACGATTTGCTTGACGTAGGGTGTCGTGGGGATTCGTAAACAACAATGGGCGTCGGGACGCAAGATGGACGACAACCGATTCCGCTTCTGCGATACTTCACGACATCACGACTAGCATGTTTAATTTTTTTTCCGTCGTCCACGACGAGTTCCGTCACATTGGTGACGTTGACCAATAGCAGCACAGAAGCACTTTCATACACAGGTTTCAAACATGGCAAAACGAAAGAGAGATGATGGTGCTGCTAGGTGGAATTATGAGATGGAGGAAAGGTTCGTGGAGCTGTGGCAACAGTACTCCTGCCTGTATGATGTGTCATCAAGGGACTACCACGACAGAACAAAGAAGGAAAAATGCTGGCGAACTATAGCGGAAGCGGGCAAATCTTTTTGCATGTTTAAAAAATTTTTTTTTTTTTAATAAAGACTGAAAAAGTTGTCAGAAGCCTAATGAATGTCTCGTTGCTTGTTTAGAACCTGTGTTTAGCTTTTGTGCTTCTGGCAGCTGTAATTAGGCTTCAAAATTGCTAAACACCAACCAGGTGGCCTACACAAAATACGTTAAAAAAATATACATTACTTCAGCACTCTCATGGTTTAGAAGGATAGTGAGCAGGTCAATGAAGATTGCCAGCATCAAGGGATCATCGTAATAAACATGCAGGCTGGGTGTGGCTGGAGCAGACAGATGGGTGATAAATGGTGTCAGGATGGTGGAGTCTCATGGTGGTGCTTGTAAGTATCTGGACCTCTGGGACACGTTCCCTAGAGCAAAGAGAAGAGGAGCAGAGAGATTCATCAGCAATTAAGCACGAACAAAAAAGAGCTCCAGCTGTCGTATAGCAATCTACTTAACACAGCGAGAAAGGGGTAAATCCATAGATGTTAGCTTTCTCAATGGCAAACTGCTCTCTCATCCTCAGAAAAAAATCTGTTTGAAAAGATGTGTTAAAAATGACACAACCTGTGTTAAAGGGGTCATATGATGCGATTTCAAATAATGTAGAGTATTTGAAAAATAATGTGTTTTTTTAACATTAAAGCATGTCAACATATTCTGTTACACCAAATACACAAAATAATGATCTTTAAAATAGCATCATATGACCCCTTTAAATTTTAACACATTAATGGGTGAGTTCTGGGACAACGTTTTTGTGTTAATTTTTACTCATTCATTGTGTTGATGATTTTAACACCGTAAATATGTCAGAAAGGTTTGCACAAAGATGTGTAAAATGTCAGTAAAATATCAAAATGATTTTGAAAATGTATATTTAAAGCTAAAAATCTTACATACAGATGATTTAAGCAGACAGAAAAAATTAAAACACATTTAGTAAACTTTTAGTAACCCATGCCTACATGTCATGACCCGTGATGCTCATGTTTTTTTTTTTTTTTTCTTCAGGCAACACGCCTTCATTAAAGAGGCAGTATTGCAGAAAGGAACTTACTGTGACTTACCGTTACCATTATTTTGTTCATTTGTTCTGTCAGGGCGTACCATGAGCTGCCTGGAGTCTGTGGTTAATTAAAAGTCCCTGGAAGTGTTCTAGTTGAGCTGCAGAAAGTGGAAATGTTGACTTTATAGGCTTTGACACAGCCTCTCTTCTCTTGTCTAACAGGAGCAGACACAGTGTCAATGCCAGTTAGCTTTCCCAGCAGTTCTTTCCAACTGGACATGAAAATGGTGGGGCGGGAGAAAGTATACAAGACATAAAATGCCTCGGAGAGAAACTGCATGATATCTTACCTCCGGGCTGCACCCATGTTGTCTAAATGAACATTCAATATATCCCATTATTAAACGATCTGTTAACTACCATTAATTATCCAACACATAATCAAAGTCATTGTCAGAGTACACCTCTAATAAGTACAATCTTTGACTTGGCAGTGAGTTATTCACCCAATTTAGTAAATAAGGATTAGCATTGAATTATGTGTAATATCCAGAACTATTTAGGATATCATTGAGAGATAGAGATGGCAGTTATTTCCAGCTTCTAGAGGTGTTATGTGTCAGACTTTTGTGAAAACCTGTTTGAACCAGTTTGGTAAAACTCTCATCTTCTCTCCCAGTTCGGCTTGGTGCTGCTGGTGTCACAAAATTACACACTTTACCTCGAAATGTGTCAGTATATTCAGTCTGACTTATTAAGAGTACTTAAGAATATAACTTTCCACTAAACATTAATAATGCTGGATTGACGGTGAGTCTGAGAAGTGTTTTAGTCCTTAACTATGTGATTTGACCCTGAAGGTAAAAAGAAAGCAATGAATGAATATTTAAACGAATGTTTGAGATAAAGAGATGTGAGCGTGGAAGAGATACATTTCCTCTCTCAGGCTGGAAAGAGCCAGAAGCTTTGAGCCAGAGATTAGTCAGCATCCACCCTATTACTGCACATTTTTATGGCCAACTTGTCATTTTTGTCTACTTTTGATGTATTTATCAGAGATGCACTTAATTATACTGACAAATATACAGAAAAATCTATTTGGCCAATACTGGTACTTAATCTTTTGATCAAGTTATTCTTAAGAAAACATATACTCTACTTGGCCTGTAGTTGTGTTTACTCCTTTGATAGAGTGGCTTATTATTTTTTTTCCACATATATTTGCTTCTTTGAGGAAGAACTCAAGTATATGTATATATCTTATAAACTTACATGTTCAAGTTTATTGTAAGAAAACAGTTTTAGAATAGCTTAGAATAAATAGTGCATGAGTGAAACTGAACCTTGTTAGTTCCAAGTTTAAAAATGAATACCAAAATAGATTCTTAGTTCTTAAACATCTAAAAGAATACCTAACACACAATTTGACTCCTAAAATATTGTCAGGGAAAATGGAACATGTTAATACTATCCCACTACTTAAAAATAAAATTGTTCAGCTACTGAAAAGCTAAATGAGTTAAAAAATAACAACACTATGACTTCACTGGCAATTAATCTTTCCAATACTCATCCAAACGTGTATGGATTTCCAAAGCTAATAACACATAGGAAAGCTGAAAATACCAATAGTTCATTGAATATACTTTAATATGCTTAAATTATTATCTTGTTCATAGGATACACACTATATTATATAAACAAGTACATTAAAAAAAATCTATTTTTTATAAAGTGCTAAAGAGATTTTAACATTGTATTGTAGTTAACATAATACAGTTTGTGAGTATATTTTAGATTTCTGTTGTAACTATATTGTTCTAAAACTCTCGTCTTTTTTTCTTTCTGCCTTATTCTAGAACTCCATCCGCCACAATTTGTCCCTGCACACACGTTTCATCCGTGTGCAGAATGAGGGAACTGGCAAGAGTTCCTGGTGGATGCTGAATCCTGATGGAGGGAAGCTGGGAAAAGCTCCCCGCCGTAGAGCTGTCTCAATGGACAATGGCAACAAGCACTTAAAGAGCAAAGGGCGAGTGAACCGTAAGAAAATGGCCGGGAAAGCAGAGCAGGGTACAGAGGCATTTTTGGAGTTCTGTAGCTCTCCAGATCATTGCAGTCCCACTAGGAAGTCTGGAACAGGTGGTGTGGTGGCTAGGGAGGAGTTTGAGACCTGGACAGATCTCCATTCACTAGGCAGCTCTTCAGCTTCAACTCTTAGTGGTCATCTATCACCAATTCTAGCTGAGAGGGAATTGGGGGAACCTGAAGCAGAGAGGATATCCTGTTCGGCATCTCCACACCTGTACCCCAGTCCCTCTAGTGCCCACTCACCTGCATCCCACTGTCCTGCAGATCTCAGAGCAACAATTAGCTACCAACAGCACCAATCCCCATGTCATAAACAGCCTTCTTACCAATACGCCAGTGAAATGATGGGCCAGGGCTCCAGCTGCGAGATAGTTTATGGCCAGCCAGATGTGGGCATGCTTCAGCACAATTCCTCCATGCAGAATATTGAGGAGAGCTCCAGTAATATGCAGGCCTACAAGGGCACAAGCACTCTCCAGAATTTGCTGACCACAGGACCCCAGTTCCTTGTCAAGGACATGATACTTGGAAAAGATAATGGGGTCCACTCAATGTTGGTTGCTCAAGGATCCAGAGATCTGCATCACAGTGAGAATAATGACCCTACCACTAACCCTTCCTCCAAACCATTTCACAGACAGAGCATTATTCAGAATTTGAGCCAGGACCATCAGCCTGCATCGGTCCACTCTCAGCCCAGTGATGGACACATGCAGTCGTACATACATAAAGCCCCTTACCTATATAGCCCCACAGTCAATGTACATCTT
>NW_015544223.1:773250-775452 GCF_001515605.1 Sinocyclocheilus anshuiensis | reverse complement strand
TGGTTGCTCAAGGATCCATAGATCTGCATCACAGTGAGAATAATGACCCTACCACTAACCCTTCCTCCAAACCATTTCACAGACAGAGCATTATTCAGAATTTGAGCCAGGACCATCAGCCTGCATCGGTCTACTCTCAGCCCAGTGATGGACACATGCAGTCGTACATACATAAAGCCCCTTACCTATATAGCCCCACAGTCAATGTACATCTTACAGCATCCACCACGCTTCCCCCAAACCCTGCAGGCATGCAGGGAATCTCACAGGACACCTGCCACCTTGCTACAGCTCCATACCCACAATGCCATTCCTATATTTACACAGATCCATATCAGCACAGTATGGCATATGGACTGTACCGCCAACCTCAGGGGACGGGGACAGGTTACCACAACTATCACCACCCTCATCAGTTCTACCCACAC
Source organism: Sinocyclocheilus anshuiensis (assembly GCF_001515605.1). NCBI lineage: Eukaryota > Metazoa > Chordata > Actinopteri > Cypriniformes > Cyprinidae > Sinocyclocheilus > Sinocyclocheilus anshuiensis. The sequence continues at coordinate 775,024 of NW_015544223.1, read as the reverse complement.
GAGCGGCTGCCAGCAGACCTGGATATGGATGTATTCTACAGCAGCCTAGACTGTGACATGGAGTCTATACTCTTACATGACATTATGGACTCAGGAGAAGAGATTGATTTCAATTTTGATTCCTCACTGGCTCAAGGAATGGGCATGGGATTTGGATTTATGGGTACCCAACAGAGCCACAGCAAACAGAGCTGGGTTCCTGGATAAATGCCACAGAATCATCAAAGAATGTTTTCTTAAGACATAACTACCTACAGTACATGCCAGCCAGCAGTGGAGTCCCAACACTCCACCACAATTCAGGGTGAATACACTGTGCTGACACTGAAATGAAATCAAGAGAGAAATCTCTCTTTTGAAAACTGACTTTGAATTTATGCTGTCTGTTTCTTACTGCTTGTATGTCCATGCTCTATGTTGTGTGTCCATGTATTGAAAACTACTCTGTTCCACTTTGTTCCATTTGCTGCGAGTGAAACTCCTTTAGTTTTGCTGACTGAACCATGATGACAATCTAAGCTGTTACCCAACACTGTTTTGTTCTTCAGTCAAAACTATCTTGTGCACTTTAACTACATCAAACAAATCAATGTTTATAATTTCACCCTCAGAAAGAAGGAATGCTTGGGACTCAAGTGTAGCAAAACCTGGACACATACCAATTTTAGTAAACAATTCCTCATGGGTGCTACATACTGCCATGTGTATATGGAGTTTCAATGATTACACATTCTCATTCTCCATCCCAAACGTGTCTCTTGTCCTCTTGAACAAAGCAGGTGGATATTCAGTGGGGTCTGCCAATGTCAATTTTATTCTTCTAAATTTGTATCTAACTCCATCTCATCATGTCTAAACACCATTCTTCATTCGGGTGTTGTGGCAGCAGGAAATGTTTAACACATTTATATTATAATCATTATTATTATTATTTTATTTACTTATTTATTTAGTTAGTTAATTTGATTTTTCTGATCAGTTGACCAGTTTACCTCCCTGTGATTTTAAATCCACAAGCATAGATCATATCCTGTTGATGCTTTATAACTGTAGTGCTGCTCTAAATAGCTCACTGGCTGCATTACAATATTCTAAAAGGAAACTCTACTATGATGTTCCTAAACTGCTGGTATGCTGATACAGACATATGATAAATAAATGACAACAGTCTATGAAACTGATACATCAGAGAGACTCTTTCTGGTTCTTTGTGTCTTTGTCCTGATACTCCATGTTGCTTTCTGTGTTTGAAACAGAATCATTGTTTTGTCACTGTATTCTGACTCTTATTTTGTACAAACAATATATTGAGAAAATTGTTTTATAGTTTTTAAAACTTTAAAATATATTTATTGATTTCATTGCTTATTTCTTTTTTTAAGAGATTGTTTTCATCATTTGTTGACTGCTAAATAAATGAGAAGATAATGCTGTCATATGCCTGAATGAGTTTGTTCTTTTCTTTACTTTGCAATAATACATCAGGCCTTTGAGGTGCTCAGATATGTTTATGTTTATGTGTGATCATACAGTAGAGTATGTGAAACTGACATGTACCACTCAAAGAATTAAAGAACATGATAGAAAGAATAACTCAAAACAGTAAATGCATATTGGCTGCATGTGTAGAGGGTTGTACACACGTATGATGAGGGAGTTATGTAGTTACTGTAAATAGGCTATTTTACACATTTAAATGTATATGATCAATATATAATGGATAAAATAGAATGTGATGTGAAAGGGAGTAGATGAGGCAGTCTGTGTGTGTGTG
>NW_015544223.1:763980-773154 GCF_001515605.1 Sinocyclocheilus anshuiensis | reverse complement strand
GGGGGGGGGGGGGGATGCTGCTGATGGGGGTGGGGTAGTAAGCATCTAATAAGGCTTGTTATCTCCTCTGAAGCTGGAGTTTGGTCACAGCTGTCATACTCCTGTCTGAGGAAGTTACAGAGGGAGTGTGTTTCTCAGTATTGTCTTCTCACTAGGGAACTTCAGTCCCTCCCTTTTTGTCAGAGACTTGTGCTTTTAATTGACTCAATGCTGTCTGTCCCTCATAAGCAAGGAGAGGAAGACTCAGATTTGTAGGAAAATGGGACATGCTGAGAGACAGATATGAAAGAAGCTTCTGCTTATTTCTCTTATTAGCTTACTTATTGAGGCAACATCCTACACTTTTTTATGATTTTACAGTGTACTAACATCTGTAGTGCACAACTTATAAAGGAGAAGAATGTTTTGAAGAATGTTCACACTGTTCTTTTTCACACAATGGAATGGATATCACAAAAGTGATCCATAAATTGTTATTAACTGAAAATAGTCTGCCATAACTCTAAAACCTCACTTGCATCTCTGATACTGTAAATGAGAACCAGTTGTCTTTGATTAATTGTGACTTCAGGCTGTTTCTCACACAAAGCTACTGCATGGCTTCAAAAAAAACTTGGAATATAGTGCACGAGTCATATGAACTATGCTTATGATAATTTAGGGTGCTTTTTTTGTTCTTAATGGGCTAAACAGTATCTGTCCAACCACTGTATGGGTTTAAAGTATTAGGACAGTGAGTAAATTATGATTATTTTCATTATTGAGTTTTTCTTGGGTCAAAAGAGAGAATTATACAATTATTATTTTGAGGAGAAAAGCAACACACAACAAAGAAAGTATGTGTGTTTTCCCTTACACAAAGAAAATATATTTCCTAATATATGAATGATCAATATATTAAATGATATAATGGTATATTAGAAAATATACAGAATAAAATATTGTGTAAATATATTACAATATATTGAATAATACATAAGGAATTGCCACTTTCATATATTGAAAAATGTGTGACATATATTTACTTATATATCACAATGTATGTAATTTTATATTCAGTAATACACTTTATAATATATAGATGTACATGTGATAAGATATGGTACTGCATGTGTATAAACATATTATACATTTACTCATGCAGTATATACACATATGGAAATATATATTTCTTATGTTTAACAAGCATTTAAAATATACATGTTTCATATTTTAAATTATAGCTAGTTTACAAGCTCATACTTTGCACTTGGTGAATGGACTATCACTGTGCTGAAAAGTGCACAGCCATTACTTTTTAAATAAAGTAACATACTGTATATTCTTAATAGTGTTTGGCCAATCGTCATCCTAACCACAGGCTCTACGCTCTACGCTGTGATTGAGCAAAAACACATTAAATGACATTTAATTTTAATAAGGATCAAACTTTATGAATATTAGATGTATTTTTGTCTTCATTTCTAAATATATTTGTATGTATCAATATATAGCCATACATTGTCAATGCATATATTGCTGTATATTGAAAAATATACGCACTAGTTTCCCATATAGGCTATGGAAATGTATTATGTCAAGTCAAGTCACTTTTATTTATATAGTCCTTTATACAATACGGATTGTGTCAAAGCAGCTTTACAGAGTTAAATAGGAAAAACGTGCTGATAATGCAAGAGGACAATAGAAAACAGTCAGTTGATCAGTTAAAGTCAGTTCGTTGTTGATTCAGTGATGTCATCATCCAGCTCAGTCCAGTTCTCTTCCAATAGTGTCTGTGCAATCAAGTCAACAATGTTGCCAGAAATGATGTCCCCAACTAAGCAAACCAAAGGCGACAGTGGCAAGGAACAAAAACTCCATCGGTGACAGAAATGGAGAGAAAAAAAACCTTGGGAAAAACCAGGCTCAATCGGGGGCCCAGTTCTTCTCTGGCCAGAGGAAACCAGCATGGTGTGGTTTAATTCCAGGCTGCAACACAAGTCAGACTGAGCAGTAGGGCTGCACGATAAATCGAAATGTAATCGAAATCGCGATTCGACAGAAGCTGCGATTGTCATGCGTATCTTTCAGTGAAGCACGGTTCTGTGATCAGCAGTAAATCTCCATCCAAAGGCCAGAGGGCGCTCTCATGCTGAAACTCCAAATACGCCTAGCAGAAGAAACCCATGAAATGCCTATAGCGGTAGCTGGATAAACAGAAGATTTAACTGCTTTTATTGATTCACCGTGACTAATAAACACACGATTTTGACAATATATGGTTTATCTGAGTTATTATTATTATAATTTTTATTAAAATATAGTATATTTATAATGCAATGCCTTTATCACTGCTTAGAATGCTATGAAATAAGTTGCGTGCCTTATTCTGTGTAAGAAGCCACATCATCTCACAGAAGGATTTATTTCAAACACTCGACTGACGTTATGAAGTGATGCTTTCAGATGGAGCAGCATTTAAACCACCGACTCTGGGCGGGTCCCTGGTGTGAGGCCTTTTTAAGGTCTCGGAAGATTCCCGCCTCTCAAGATGGGCTTGTCCAATGAGAAAGGCCGGTATCCCAAGTGGGAGTTTTGAGATACTGGGGAGTTTTATGACTCTTTGTGTGGAAGCGTGGTAATTTGCATATGGAACTTGAATCGAAATTACTAAAGATTCTCAGGACACTAATATATTGCCTATGTACCAACATATAATATACACGCTTGTTTCGATCATCAGAAGGCGAATTCATAGATACTAAACATGGTAGGATTACATATAGGCAGGATGACAGGAATGGGTTCCATCATAAGCATGCATAAAATAGTCTAAAAATATCAAAGACAACATACACCATGACCTGAAGGATACACTGTTCATTCAAAGAAAGGTTTTCCTATGAATTAATTGGTAGAAAAGTCCATTTCTACTGTGCCTTGTGCCTCTTGCGATGGAACATGCAGTGATTTTCCCTGCTTCGCATTCCATTAGGTCGTAAATGTATCTGATGTCAGGGTTGCCATGGTAACCAGGGTCCTGGGCCCTGTTCACAGACAACTTGGCACCCAGTATGTTTATTGGGTGAGGGGTCTGTGAACGTTTGTTAATCTAATGAATAATTGATTTGTTGAATCAAATGAAAAATGGTGTGTCTGATTGGTCCAGACGCTACAATCGCATTCGATTAATCGTGCAGCCCTACTGAGCAGAGGACTTGTCTGGTTCTTGTGGTCTTGTGCCAATGGCCGATGAGGTCTTCACAGGGGATCTGTCTCTAGGGTTCGTCTAGTTGACATGGTCTCTGCTGACATTCAGGGCTGTAGATGTCATCTCTAGGTATGTAATATATCGCATTATATTTTGCAGTATATTCCCATATATTTTTGTTATGTAAGGGTTTAGTATGTGTTAGTGTGTGGAATTGTGTCCTTTTATCCAGACAGCAGTCCAATCTTATTCACTGTTATTATCCACAATCAACAGCCCCTTAGTGATAGAAAAAGAGAGACAGAGTAAGAGGGCAGTTCTTCTGATTCAGCGTAGAAATCAGTTCATGCTTCCTGATAACAAGTACAAGAAACAACCAAAACCATGTGAACTGTCTACTGTCTACATAGGCGATTTAGACTTCCCAATGCACAAAAAAAAAAAAAAAAGTCGTCACCTTTATTTTTATAGCACTTTATACAAAACTGATTGTGTCAAAGCAGCTTTACAGTGTCAAATGGGAAAATAGTTTGTCAATAATGCTAGAGGACAATAATAGAGTAATTTTTCCAGCTAAAGTCAGTTCATTGATGGTTCAGTGATGTCATCATCCAGTTCAGTTCTCTGTGCAATCAGTCAAGTGTCCCCAACTAAGCAAGCCAAAGGCTACAGTGGCAAGGAACCAAAACTCCATCGGTGACAGAAATGGGGAAAAAACCTTGGGAGAAACCAGGTTCAGTCGGGGGGCCAGTGCTCCTCTGGCCAGATGAAACCAGCATGGTGTGGTTTAATTCCAGGCTGCAACACAGGTGCAGAGGACTCGTCTGGTTCCCATGGTCTTGTGCCGATGGTCGTCGAGGTGATGAGGTCTACGCAGGGGATCTGTCTCTGGGGCGCATCTAATTGACATGGTCTCCACTGACATTCAGGACTGTAGAGGTCGTCTCTAGGTGCTGATCCACCATCTGGTCTGGATATGGACTGGATCTGGGTGGCTACGGTGACCATCTGATCTGGATACAGACTGTATCCGTACGGCTACAGTGACCTCAGAATAAGAATGAAAGAGACTAATATTAGCATGCAGCCTAACAATCCTTTAACAGATTTGAATTATAGAAATATGATAGTGTATTATGTGTATGCCAAGTTAAAGAGATGGGTCTTTAATCCAGATTTAAACTGACAGAGTGTGTGTCTGCCTCCCGAACAAAGCTAGCTAGATTGTTCCAGAGTTTGGGTGCTAAATAGGAAATGGATCTGCCGCCCACAGTTGATTTTGATATTCTAGGTATTATCAAATGGCCAGAGTTTTGAGATCACAGCAGACGTGATGGACTACAATGTGATAAGAGAAGGCTACAGCGGCAAGGAACCAAAACTCCATCGGTGACAGAATGGAGAAAAAACCTTGGGAGAACCCAGGCTCAGTCGGGGGGCCAGCATGGTGTGGTTTAATTCCAGGCTGCAACACAGGTGCAGAGGACTCGTCTGGTTCCCATGGTCTTGTGCCGATGGTCGTCGAGGTGATGAGGTCTACGCAGGGGATCTGTCTCTGGGGCGCATCTAATTGACATGGTCTCCACTGACATTCAGGACTGTAGAGGTCGTCTCTAGGTGCTGATCCACCATCTGGTCTGGATATGGACTGGATCTGGGTGGCTACGGTGACCATCTGATCTGGATACAGACTGTATCCGTACGGCTACAGTGACCTCAGAATAAGAATGAAAGAGACTAATATTAGCGTAGATGCCATTCTTCTTAAGATGTAACGAGTACATCGGGTGTTATGGGAAGTGTTCCCGGTTCTGGTTGACCTAATTAATGCAGCCTAACAATCCTTTAACAGATTTGAATTATAGAAATATGATAGTGTATTATGTGTATGCCAAGTTAAAGAGATGGGTCTTTAATCCAGATTTAAACTGACAGAGTGTGTGTCTGCCTCCCGAACAAAGCTAGCTAGATTGTTCCAGAGTTTGGGTGCTAAATAGGAAATGGATCTGCCGCCCACAGTTGATTTTGATATTCTAGGTATTATCAAATGGCCAGAGTTTTGAGATTGCAGCGGACGTAAAGGACTATAATGCGATATGAGCTAGCTGAAGTATTGAGGAGCTAAACCATTCAGGGCTTTATAAGTAATTAGCAAGATTTTAAAATGTATTTGTTGTTCAATAGGGAGCCTGTAAAGAGTTGACAGAACCGGGCTAATATGGTCGTACTTCCTGGTTCTAGTAAGAACTCTAGCTGCTGCATTTGGGACCAGCTGGAGTTTGTTTAGCGTACAGAGCAACCACCCAATAAAGCATTACAATAATCTAACCTTGAGGTCATGAACGCATGAATGAATGTTTCTGCATTTGACATTGAGAGCATAGGTCATAATTTATATATATTTTTAAAATGGAAAAATTTGGTTTTACAAATGCTAGAAACATGGTTTTCAAAGGAAAGATTGCAATCAAATAGCACACCTAGGTTCCTTTCTGATGACAAGGAATTAACAGAGCAGCCATCAAGTGTTAGACAGTGTTTTAGGTTATTACATGCGGGGGGTTCGGTCCAATAATTAAAACCTCTGTTTGTTTGTTTTTCAGAATTTAGCAGTAGGAAATTACTAGTCATCCAGTTTTTTTTATATCAATTATGCATTCCATTAGTTTTGCAAATTTGTAGATTTCATCAGGCCGCGAAGAAATATAGCTGAGTATCATCAGCATAACAGTGAAAGGTAACACCATGTTTCTTGATGATATCTTAACATGTAAAGTGTGAAAAGCAATGGCCCTAGTACTGAGCCTTTTGGCACTCCATACTGTACTTGTCATCGATATGATATCTCGTCATTTACTGCTACGAATTGACGACGGTCAGATAAGTATGATTTGAACCATGACAATGCAATTTCATTAATGCCAACATAATTTAGTAGTCTACTCAAAAGAATGTTGTGGTCGCTAGTGTCAAATGCAGCACTAAGATCCAGAAGCACTAATAGAGAAATACAACCACGATCGGATGATAAGAGCAGGTATTTTTTAACTCTGATGAGAGCAGTCTCTGTACTATGATACGGTCTAAATCCTGACTGGAAATCCTCGGAGATGCCATTTCTCTCTAAGAAGGAACATATCTGAGAGGATACTGCCTTTTCTAGTATTTTGACAGAAAGGGGAGATTTAAGATCGTTCTGTAATTAACTAATTCTCTAGGATCAAGCTGTGTGGTTTATTTTTTTCTATGAGAGGCTTAATAACAGCCAATTTGAAGGTTTTAGGGGTGTGTGTGTGTGTGTGTTTGTTTTACTTTCCTCTCAATGTCCAGATATCTATGAAGAACATATTTTTTTGGTTAGTCAATTTAATATTGCTTTTGTGCAACTTATTTTCAAAGAACTAAAAAGACAAATTTCAGTAGAAGAACTTGAGGCATAGACAACGTTTCTTCAAAGTGGGAAAGTCCTAGACCTGGTGGGGTCCCAATTTGAAAGGGGTCCCAATTGAAAAGTATCAATTTCCTTACGTACAAGCTTGTTGATCACTGACTGTAAGTTTTTGCCAAAATGACTGGCTTTACATTTAGAATGATCCCTTTATACTTCAAGATTTAAAAAAAAAAAAAAGTATTTGCAACAAATTTGGTTTTCCATTTACAAAGGAATTCATTTTGGATTAAGCTGCTCTGGTCATCGCATCAAGATTCACATAAAATAACATTCAGTGAAACTGAAGAAATTATATCATAGCTTTTGTTACGTTGCTGCAGCAGATGATTAATTGGAAGTCACAATTTCCCTGTCTCAAACGTCTTTCACTTTATTAGTGTAGACTAGAAAAGGTAAAGGTAGACTTTAAGATGTTCCTCAAAAAGTTCCATGAAATATAAATGCTTTTATAACTTTGTTAAGAAGATTAATTTTCTAGAAGTTCATATCTAATTTATAATTTCTTCTTTCTTCTAACTTTTGTTAGTAAGTTAGTAATAAGTTGCACAAAAGCAATATTAAATTGACTAACCAAAAAAATATGTTCTTCATAGATATCTGGACATTGAGAGGAAAGTAAAACAAACACACACACACACACACCCCTAAAACCTTCAAATTGGCTGTTATTAAGCCTCTCATAGAAAAAAATAAACCACAACTTTTGTTTCTCCTCTCTAACTTTCTCCTCTCATCTTCTAAGATGAGACAAACTATAGGAGCGAGGTGAGCCGCCTGGCCGGGTGGTGCAGTGACAACAATCTCTCTCTGAATGTGGAGAAGACGAAGGAGATTGTTGTTGACTTCAGGAGAGTGCGCACTCAGCATGCTCCTCTGTCCGTCAATGGTGACACACACACAGTCACTTTAATCAGTCTAAATAAGCTCTTTTTGCACTACAAATCATTATATCTGCACTGTTGTTTACTTCACTGGTTTGCACTCTATCTGCCGTGTGCTGCTTTATATATATATATTTTTTTATATATTTTCTTTTTTTACATTTTACCTTATTTGTATAGTTGTATTTTATATTTAATCTGTATATCTGTATTTATGTTCTACTGTTAGTGTTATCTGTATGCACCAAGGGTCTGAGAGTAACGCAATTTCAATTCTCTGTGTGTATGTGCTGTACATGTGGAAGAATTGACAATAAAGCAGACTTGACTTGACTTGACTTGACTTTTTTTCTGATTGACAGATAGTCTGCTTGCAAAAACCAAACTGGCTAGTGACCTGACAGGGTTTATAAGGTAAACCACTGCATTTTAAGAAGTGCACATTATACACAGTATGCAGCCCACTAGGTATTGGATCAGAACTTTATGCCTCTCTTCTTTTTCTTACTTTTTCTCTCATTTAGTTCTATTTACAAAACATACTGTTTATGGTAGTACCAAGTGGTGGTAATATCACGGTTCTGACACATGTAGTGGTACTGAATGAGTACAATAATTATATACAATGGTATTTATGGTAGGCTACTCAAAAGTACATCAAAGAATAAAAATTTGCATTCTTATTTTATTTATTTTTTTCTTCAGCCCCTCATTATTTATTCTAGCCATGGTTCATGGTTCATTCTTTATTCCTCCAGACTCCTTAATCACCTATGAGTGTTTACAATCACTACTGGTACATTAGAAGAGAAGCCTTTGAATGATTGATTCTGATTAAAAGAAGAAAATAAGCAGTAAATATGTCTCTTGCGAATACTGAACAGTTCAACAGCAGGGTCTGCTTTAATTGCTGTCCAGTGACATGAAGACTGCTTTAATGTTATAATGCAGCATCATTATTTTAGCCAAATTTTAAGGAAGCATCACGTGGCTCCTTTAAAGAAGAAGACAGAATACACTTGACAATCTCAGTGAACATACAAAGTAGTGCCATTTTGTGAGTTCCTGCAGAGCATTCCAAATCAGTCACTTATATGATTTAATGATGCTGTTTTAATCTAGCTACATAGGCATTAAGCAACAAGACAGTTTTCTAAGATTTGGAACACAGCCCATCTTAGTCTGTAAGGATCCAGCTGTGGTGTGAAGGCATCTATGACAGAGTCCTTAAGAAATGTTAACACACTCTATTCACATCTCCCTACCCTAGAGCAGTGTCTCCCAACCACTGCGCCACGGCACACTAGTGTGCCATAGAAAATTATCTCTATTATATTTCATTATTATTATTTTAAATCAATGCTGGTCATCTTTACATCTGTTTGTGGGTTTTACAAATATATAACCAATGAAAAGCATTCAAAAGTGCTTGTGACTAAACCTCGTAACGCCATTGGATCTTCAAACTGTCAGCGAACCCTCATACCCCCCCCCGCCTCAATTCAGATTGAAGCGCCGCATACATGATCGTATATAAAGCCACAATACCAACTCTGAAGGCGCTATTTAATTATTTAAAAAAATAGTTTAATTATTTTAAAAAATTATATATATACTGTATATATATATATATATATATATAAACAGTT
>NW_015544223.1:763498-763861 GCF_001515605.1 Sinocyclocheilus anshuiensis | reverse complement strand
TTTTTTAATATATATATATATATATATATATATATATATATATATATCAGTATTTCCTGAAAGCAGTAGTGGTTTTGGACATACAAGATTTCCATCCGACGATAGTAAATTTGTTGTTTTATCATCAACAGCATAAGGGTACCTGTGACCTTGTGTTCCTAACTGACTTAAGCTCAAGTTTCACATTAAATGTGAGTACTACTTATAATATAATATCCAGTTTTAATATGCCATTTGAAGCAATGATGTTTGTGCAATTTTGCTATATTTCAGTACGTAGTGGTGTGCCGTGGGATTTTTTTACTGATCAAAACTGTGCCGTGGATTAAAAAAAAGGTTAGGAAACACTGCCCTAGAGAACAC